>NW_005054298.1:27628954-27640349 GCF_000277835.1 Geospiza fortis | reverse complement strand
TTGTCCCTACATATTTTCACCTTCTCACTCATCAGAACAATCTTAAATCAGTCCTGACACTTGGTTAATCTCTGTGTGCAGAGAGCTGATATTATAAAGAACAGCTCAATATATGTCCCTTTGAAATTATTCTTACTTCTGACAGGCTGCAGAAAACCAGAAAACTCACACATATAAGATACTGGACTAATCTATGTCACACAAAGATAAACGCAGGTATTTTACACAGAGGTAAAACGAGATCTGAGATACCACCACTGCAAGGCTCCACCACCATGGCTGCATTACAAGAGAATTCACAACAGGACAAAGCTGAGCTGGCTGACACGAGGCAGCTCCACGGTTATCCCAACACTGGATCCACCTGTTCCAAACCCAGGGCTCTGTCAGAGTTGCTCACCCAGCCCTGATTTTAAGGCAGTTTCTCATGGTGAGACTGCACCCACAGGCTCCTCACCTTTGGATATGGAGCTGCACTGCTGCTCCCAGGGCCCTCCCTGGTGTTCATACACCTTTATTGCTCACCTTCTTTCAGACAGGCTGTGCTTCACATTTAACACCTTAAAATATGGTATACAAATCTTATTACACAATTTTCTTCTTAGGAGTACAGACAAGAACAACCTATGAACATGATCATGCTAGCCTCAGTTTAATCAAGCCTGATGTGAGGCTCCTTCACCTCTTCTCAGACATATTCCTCACTCAGAACATTTTTCTCTTTTTATTCTTTCAGGCAGATGAATCTTGGCCATTATTTAAAATTCTATTCTTTTTCTCAACCAGGAGCAAGATAAATGGTTCAGCAAGCCAGCAAGTTGTGGAGAGATAATCAGCACTTAGGATTCTCAGATACAGTGAAAGTTGGGGCTACACTCTGACATTAATGTCACAACAAATGGCAGAGTTTTACAGCTCAGAGTAGAGGTGGCACATGGTTACATCTACAGCTCCAAGACAAACATGTTCCACCAACAGTCTGACATTTGACAAGAAGTCAAGTGTACTGCATGGGATCCCAATCAAGTTTATGGTTACAAATTATCAAATATAAAACTTAAGAGTCTCTTCAATTGCTCAGTTAGCACAGACTTCAATTATTTCTGTGGGAATACAGGTTTTGCTAAACCAGTATCTCAAAAGGATTTAGGAACAAGTTAAATAATTTTCTTATCTAAAACAAAAGAGAAAAGTGATGCAGTCACACAACTAATGGAAGAGCTACAAAAAAAAAAAATCTGCCTCCCTCTCACACTCTCTCTATATATTTTATATATTCCAAGATTTGGATAGCTCAGAAACCTCCTAACATACACTGTAGACTTTTAAACTCAATAATTCCCCTGACATACAGGTACTTTGAGACTACTTCTGAAGGTACTGTCAATTTTCCTGATAAATCAAACTTCTAAAGAGGAGAGGTCAGGAATGGTTCACAGGATATATCTCTACAATATATAAAACCTGGACAGGGATACAGCTAAGGTGAGAAAAGTCTGAGTCATTTTAAAAAAAGTAAATGACTGTCAAATGCATAAAACAAGCTAAAACCTAACCAATGGCTGCAGAAGTAATGTTCCCAGAGCTTTTATTCAGTAGCATCTCTCCTTTATCCAAATGAAGGTATGAAACCAAATTGCCAATTATTTTTAGGTTTTTTTATTTATATAAAGAAAGTCCAACATAACTGATCAAACTAAATTTCTAAAATTCTTGTTTTATTGCAAATCATATTTGACATACATGTGTTCTTATTAATATTCAAGTGTTTAATCACCTCTGCATAAGCAGGTAGCTGCTCTTACATTGATGGCAGGTTTTTCATAAGGAACACACATTGCAGGTGGATACAGCACAAGACAATCCGAGTATTTTGTCTTTCCAGGCAAGGATGGCCCAAGTGCCTCTTTCACCATGCAGTATGAATGGACAGAGAAATTTCATCCCAAGCCTTTCGCTATTGCCATCAAAAGGCAGTTTCTGCAAGTGAAAAATTGCTCTTGTCTACTGAAACCCTATTTCTCACTCACTCTGCAGATGAAGGTCAAAGCTGAGATGTGTCTTGCTGTGTAATGAAGACATAATAAAACTGTGAAGGCCCAGAAGAAGAGGAGGTGATTACAGCACTGTAATGGATGCCCTGTTTACTCTGCAGATTGCATTCCACCATGCAAAGCCAGGCTCTGATGGGTGCCACTGCTCCCTGCAGCAGCTCCTTTGGACACCTCCTGGGAAATGACACCTTCAACTATATTCTATTTATCAACAACATGGTGCCAAGACCAGCTGCTGGCCTGAAAAAGCCCCTCACAGTGTTAAACACAAAATTGTTCTCTCTGTTACCATGAAAGGATTTGATGAAAACAACTTACAGTGCAAATCAGCCAAAGGCTTATAGACAGTCTATCTGTGTAGCTGGCTACAGGAGAAAAAGGACAGTACTGTGGTCTCAGTGAAAATGGAATGTTAACAGAAAAAAAAAATCAGAAAGGCAGTAGTACCCATGTGAAACTGATGGGTTGGAGTACAGGGGAACAGAGCCTTGAGCAAAAGAAGGTCAAAAAGAATTATTGAATTTCATCAAAGTTATAATAGGTTTAAACTACCAAAGTTGTACTGGAGTGGGATGCATTTTTCAAACCATTTGTATGTTTATCTTCAGGTGCAGGAAATTATGTACCTTTGCGTGTACATTCAGTCAACATGGGAAAATTTGGCGCAGATTTGTAGAAGTTTAAAAGTCTTCCACAGAACAACCATGCACTCCAGGCCTTAGAGACACCCCAGGCACAACAGTTTTTAACACCCTCAAAGGGGGCTGAATGCCATTTCAGTATGAAAAAACCCCAAACAACTGGACCCAGATACTGCATATCAACAAGTTGGGGTTTTTTTGTTAAGTAGAGCAAGTAGAGAAGGCATCTGAAAAAAGGATAATTTCACAGCACAGCTTGAGTTTTTTCATCTCTCCTTACTGGTTTTGACTTCACACCACTCATGCTTTGACCTCTTCCTCGATTTGCCTGCTCTATGGAGTGTTTATTTTATACAAACATGCAGGTAGTCAGTCAATTCTCAGAGCTGATTCTATTGACTGGAATTGCTTGGGCAGTGGGCAATTTCAGCAGTGAGCTGTCCCTGAGGTATTTTTTTTTTGGTACTGTTTTCATTGTATGCAAGCAGGTGCCTAATATTTGGATTCTGTTCCATCAGCAGGACACTATCACTAGAGCGTTAACATTTCATACACAACTTTGACTTTCAAATAGGAAATAAAGTGTGTTCACACAGTGATATTTGACTTCATGGCCTTGCTTAATCTCCTTGCCTCCTTGCCAAAAATTGAAAAACAAAAAATCTCCCCAAGCCACCAAAGGAAGAGGAAAGAGGACACACAATTACAAATATGAAGGATTTGTGGCTGGACAAAATAAAGGGTTGTCCACCCTGCTGTGACTCACTTGACCCACTGCGTGGGCATTCAACCCAGCAAGAGATTCCCACCAGCTGTCCCAGCCTATCCACAGGATTGGGAGCTTTGTTCAGTTTGGTTTAAATAATAATGTGACCTCCTCCACTAAAAATCATCCTATGACAGACCCTGTCTTTCTCCCAGCTTCAGAAACCAAGCTCAGTTCCCCAGAGTCCCTGTTGTGAGAGTGACAGGGAATTGCAGTGCTCCCTGCCAGCCCTGCGGCTTTTGCAGCAGTCAGGTGGAAGCCTTGGCAGCCCCTCTGCCATTTCCCACTGGAGTTTCTCTCAGGTTAATGTGCCACCTGACCTGGGGAGCTACTTACAGCTAATACATCTGTTTGTTTTGGTGAATATACTTGCTGTGTATTTACACAAACCCCTTGAGTCCATCTGACCTCCACCCTGTTTACTAGAAAGCGTGGCTCAGGTGCACAAACACCTCTGATGTCCTCAGACAGCAACAAAAGGAGTTAACTGAACCTCTCTGTAATGGCTTTCTAATTCCAGAGTCCTTCCTTACAGTTTGGTCATTAAGTGGTCCCACTCATGCCCTACCTAACTTCCAGCTTTTGATTTAAGAACTTTTGACTAGAAGCCTGAGCACCCCTTGCAAGTTTTTAATCCTCTATTTCCTGTCTCCATTTGACCTGTCGTGATTTATGGCCTTTCTAGTTCTCATTTGGACAAGCTTTGTACTTTTTAAAGAAAATTTTTAAGCCTTCCCCTATGATAGCCTCCTTGCAGTCATGCTCCCAGGAGCTGGGGCCCTTTGATAGCTTTCATTTGCCTTTTTTTTTTTCTCTTTTTTTTCCTTCTATCAATGTGGTGGTTTACCTGTGCTTCTAATAAAACACTTTCCAAAACTGGAGAACATTTTGTAGGCCTCTTACTTTTCACACAATTATTTTACTAATTGTAAATATACTATTTAAAATTTGCTGGTTTTTTATATATATATATAGATGCATATATATATTTCTGCTTCTTTACGTTAAGTATTCGTCTACTGGATTTATTCAGCTTGCTACATAAAACAATTCAGTGCTACATAAAACAATTCTAATCAGGAACACTTCTATGGATGGGTCTTTAATTCACCTTGAAGCAGACCTTGTGTATAACTTACGACAAAATTCAGAATTGCCTTTTTTTTCCCCTCTAAGGTCCTGACCCTACAGTTCAGTCCAAAAATGTTATCTTTATACCTCATTTAGGTGAAACATTGACTGTGCATATCTGTACTATGATCAAGTGTGCTCAATGCACAACTTTTGATTTCACTTCATATTCCCTGATCAGTGTGATGGTCCTGAATAAGAGTTTGCAGTCCATTCCTAGTTATTTTGACTTTTGGCAGAAATGCTGTGCAAGCAAGGCCTCCACAGAGCTTCTTGCTTTTCTCAGTAGTTCTGTTGTTACACTTTCCGTGCTGTGGCACACTCCTGCTGCACGTATGATGCTCTCATCCTTGCAGAGCTGGTATCCTGGCAGCTCTGTGCCCCACTGATCACTGTCCCATTGCTCACTCTGCTCCTGCCACAGCTGGGATGTGTTATCACAGCCAGCACTCCTTCTGTCCAGCTTGCCAGGCTCCCAGCACTGGCACAGAGTCCTTGCTGGTTGCTCCCTTCCCCTGCTGCTCAGTGTCTCCCCTGGCAGCTCACTGAGGGCCCTTTCCCAGCAGGGCTGCTTTGTTTCTTGCTCCCCCTCTGCCTCTTGGCCCTTCCAGACTCACCCTGCTGGCTACCCCCACCTGCAGCTTATCAGCAGAGCCCAGGTTGTGACCTCTCCATGCTGATTGCCTTGGTGTGCTTATCTAGGACATCCCAACCAGGAAAACACACCTTGACCAACTGTCTTAGGTAGCAAGATGTGGCTAGGGGTGTCTATTCTACTGCTATCTGTCAGAGGTGGGGCAGTCACCTTTTGTTATTTAGGGTGTTTTCTTTATCTCTTCCACAACCAATCCTCCCTCCAGGAGATCTCTTCTGTTCATGGCCAGTGAGTGTCCCTGCATGGCTGATAAAATTCCATCATCCACTGGGAGATGCTCCACCCAGGGGGAGGAGCCAAGCATTCCCACCTGGATACAATCTGACATTTGGAACACCACAGCAGCCTTTTCCACTGGATTCCCAGATGAAGATCAGGCCCAACTACACCATCACTGGATCTTCAGAGGAAAACTCCACCCCCTTCTACAGGATCACTGCTCCAACAGAGCCACACCTGTCACTGCAGGAGGGCTGAGCCACCATGGAGTGGGACTGCTGCCACCACTCTGATCCACAGGGTGTCAGAGGTGCTATTCTGGCTCTGTCAGTGTCGTTCTGCATTACTGCATTTCATTTTTATCTTTTTTTCTTCCCTAATAAAGAACTGTTATTCCTATTCCCATATCTTAGCCTGAGAGCCCCCTTAATTTCGAAATTATAAAAAATTGGAGGGAGGGGCTTTACATTTTCCATTTCAAGAGGGGCTCCTGCCTTCCTTAGCAGACACTTGTCTTTTCAAACTGAGACACCAACACAGCAGAGATTCACCAGTTTTCCCTGCACTTCCCAGTAAGCTGTGTAGGATCTGCTCCCATTACACTTGCCAGGGCTTATTCAAGATTAATCATTGTGTCTGCCTTTTTCCAACAGCATGGCATTTTATACTCACGTTTTTCATCGCATGCCATAACCCACAAGCTGAGTATCTTTTTATGATTATTTTATCATCTTAAAAACACTAAAAGAAATGACATGCACTACCTATAAGTGAATATCATTAGCATTTACTTTCAAGTATGCCACTGACAGAAAAAGTAGCATTCTCATCTTCTCACTTTTTTTCTTTTCTAGACTCTTACTTCATACTTTGTAACTATTAGAACTTAAAAATAAAGTTAAAGGCTCTGCATGCTTACCAGTACTGCTAGTACTTGAGCTACTTTCACCATCACTCTTGCTGAATTTTGTATTTCAATCATCATTATACAGGCTTTGTTGATTCAATATTGTCTTTTATGCACTATGTTCGTAAAGCCTTATTAAAGTTTAATGAAGACACAGAATCAGATAATATTTGCATGTAAAATAAAGCTGTAGTCTAAGCAATACAAAGTATCTATAATCATCAAAACAAATCACTCAGCGGAAGAGACAATAAAAAGAGAATGGAAGCCAGGGAAAGAATTTATACACAATCTCTTCCTAGAAATCAGCTACCAAAGGTTCACTAGACACAGTAATTTAACACACAAAGCTTTGTTTATCAAGCAGAATTGCAATTTATATAGTGTTTTTTCTTAACCTTTAAAGCCCCAAATATCTGTAAAATCTCAAATACAGTAAGTAGTTGTCCTAATTTTAAATCATTTTTAAGAATACAACTGCAGAATGAATCAGTGAAGGATAAACTATGATGTATGTGGGCTAAGTGACAGATGAAAGAGCCCTTTACTGAAATGCTACCTGTAATATGGGATAACAGAAAGGAAAACAATCAGTTTCAATATACCTCAAAAAATTTAAAAAGGTAATGGAAACCAAGATGAAGGTGCATATTCTTTGCTCTCGTACTATCTGCAAAAGATCTAAGCAATTTGAGACCTAATTTATTCTAAGATCAAAGTTGTCCTAGTTCAAGTATCTCTGCTGGCAGAAATGACTTTACATTAGCAAATTATTTTACTGTTTTTGTAGTGATTCTCAGATGTGTTTTTATGTTCTCTGACTGCTGTAGGTGATTACTGAAGACCAGGGAAATATTTTGGCTGAGTCAAAGCTAGATCAGAAGTCTACCTCACCTTAAACAGAGGTGAAACAGCACTGGTTGTTATTAACCATTATAAACACAAATGATGCTTCCAGCAGCTAAGACAACACGAGAAGACAACAGCCCCCAATGAACTGCCACTGAATTGAACCAATGCTGCAAAATCTTATCTATGAAAATTTATTTGAATTTTAAAGCACATTTCCTTTCACTTCAATTTTGCATCCCTTTTGTGTTTGATTTTGGCATGTTCTAGTAAATTAATTACTCGCAGAAATGCTTGCTGAAGCTGTGGATTTTCAGCAAATACTACAAATTATTTACTGAAACTGCCCTACAAATTTACAGTTGTGGTTGTTGCCAGCAGAAATCTGATTTTGGAGGTTAATTTAGGCCTGTCAATGGAGAATAAAACAGCAGGTAACCCCATCTTGAAATTCCTTCCATTAAAATCAGCAAGAACCAATTCATGAGCCATAGTGACTTAATTGCATAGCTACAATAAACAATTTTGGATAATAAATACTTCACATCATGTAAATAGTCCATAATTGTACTGCAAGGGAAAAAACCTTTGTGTCACTGCAAAAATTATGCACCAGGCTTGACAACAGCCCTGCTTAGGGAGCTGCCTCTCTAAAATATTAGATCCTTCAGATCCCCATTTCTGCTGCAGCCATCAAATGTTCTGACCTGGCAACATGATTATTGTCAAAGCAGGAAGCAAATCCTGCCGCTCTTTAGGAGAGGGTCAGGTTTGCATTGAGTCAGCCTCAAACACTGCCAGCTTAAAAAAGCATTTTTCAGAAACCATAGCATCACCCCCTTCTCAAATTAAAGAAAACCAGTTTGCACTGGAGTATCCATGAAATGAAAGAGAAGAAATAACCTCTGAAGACTCAGTCTTTGATCAACACAAAGCAGTATGAGAAGCAGGCACTTGCAACAGATCAAGCATGAGTAATTATATTAATCTCCTTGAAACTGGATGACTTTGGGAATGAGCAGATAAAAAAAAAAAAAGCAGAGAGACTCCCTCCAGAAAAACATCCAAACTTGTATGGAAATGGTTGGAAAATAAAAACATATTTGCCTTACCTATTTCTCCAGCAAAGGTGGTTAGAATTTTGTAATATCGAAGGACATTCAGCTGAGAAGTTCATCAAACAGAAATGGTTTTGCCATATCTCTGTGATAGACCATATAACACTGAAGAAAAACCATGAAGCAAATAATGAAACTTCTTGAGACTATATGTGAAATTATTTTTACATTTCAGGTTACAGCACTTCAGTTTTTGGCTTCCCTTGTCTAAAGCTATTTTATGACTCTAAATGAAAATTTATATTTTTATCAGGATGGTTACACAAGCAAGAAATTAAACTCTCTTCAACTTTGGCAAATAAGCCTCAGAGGAACTCTTCAAAATCTTAAGGATTTCTGTCTACCAGAAGATTTTGACAAATAACGCTTCAAACAGAGTAACTGAAAAAGTAATAAAAATAGTTCCAAAAAAACCCCAACCATCTTCTTGAATAATACCTGGCTCCACTATTTACAGGTAATATTTAAACAAAACTGTAAGAGTACAGGATTTGCTAACATCTGTTCACCTTCCCCATCTAACTTCCCAAGTCAAAGTAAACACTAACTGGAAAAATATACACAATGCTTTAGTATAAAACAGCTTGGCTCAAGCAGTTTTACTTTCAGAACTCCTTCAAAGCTCCATCATGAAAATAATCCAAAAACCCAAGCACCACAATAAGAAAAACACATAAAATAAGAACCTGCAATTATGGAATAAAAACCTGGAGGATTGGCTTGTTCTCTAAGCATACATGAGAACACTAAAAACTGCTGTGGACATTAATTTCAAGTTGAATGCGCACTCAATTCTTTACAACTGCAAAAGAGATTTTGTTTACAAGATCTAGGATGTTAACAAAGATGGTACAATCAGTCATGGAAAACAGTATACAGCCAAAGGTTTGGAAAGAACAGGACTTGGTCTTCCATTTTTGCAAAATAGTAAAACCAAGTTCAAATCATGAAAGTGAACTTGTGACAGCAAATGAAATCAGGATGCTAAATCACAGAAAGTCAACGTAGGAATTACAATACAAACAACCCCCAACTCACTGAATATTTAAAGTGAAGATCCTCAAGTATTGACATATTTCTTAAAAATGGCTAACTTGTCACAACATTTGCTTTGAAACATATGGAAAACTGTACTTGCTTTTTTTTCCTGCTAAAATTAAAGTTCCTGCTCCAGTAGGGGAGCAGAAAGAATCACTGTGGAAAGCCCACACAGGAGGAGTGATTGTCTGGGCAAGACATGAAAAGACATGAAGTGTATTAATTACTCCCTGGAGCAAGCCTTGCTAGGAGGTGCAGTCACAAGGAAGATGGAGAAAAAATGTAAAGAAGCTGAAATATATTTAAACTATTCCTTACTAACAGGAAAGTATCAACAGGTCTTGAAATTGGTCAGGACGTCAGGGCCTGGAGGATGCTCTGAGTTGTAGGCTTGACTTAGCAAAGTTGGAGATACCAGTTATTAGTATCAAGCACCAACAGTCCACCCCTAGTATAGTTTCCCTTAGGTGGGTGCAGAATTTCCAGAGTTTCTCTGGTTCCATTTAATCCTCACTATCTCATAGAAAAAAAAAAAAACATGGAGGACATGGGAGTAGGCCTGTATCACACAGTAGTGTTTGGCCAAGAGATGGTCTCCTTGAAGAGAAATAAATATAAATGTCTTTTTCATTAACAAGGAATGAACATCATTCTTAGATAGAAATAGTATTGTCAAAGAAAAAGGCAAAGCCAATTACCACACCAATTAATGTCCATTATGCTCAGTGTTGTTTAAGAATGTCCATGAGATTCAACTACAGGAATTCTTCAGTACAAAGCAAAAAGCAAACAAAAACCACAAAACCAACAAACAACAACAAAAAAGTTGAACTGAAAAAATCAAAAAAACCCCCACCCAACCAATGAAAAATTACTCAGATAAATACGGCTAGAAACAAAAAAAGTCTCTGAATATTTCTATTCACTTTCTTAAAAAATACATTTCTGCAAACCAAATATAGATAAAAAATTGCTACAAATAAAAAGGCTAATTATTGCTAACCACAATAATCACAAAATTCTTAGTCTGCACTCTGATATATGCATGTACAAATATTTATAAACTAAAAAAACCCACAGTAAATGTGGAAAAAACGTGGCAGGATATTGGGTGAGGTACATATTTCCTTTAGAATGTATTTCCATGCAGACAGACATTATGATTGAAGCTTCAGCTATGCAAGAGGTAGGAAACAACTGCTGCAAATAAACCAGAATTTTCCAATTTTTTGTTCCATTTTTAATACTTAATAATCAAACATAGGTCACAGGTACCTTCCCAAATCTACTTTAATTTCCCTGAGCATAGTCAGATACAATCTCAGAGGACACATAAAACTGAGAAAATGGAAACTGAGTGTATTCTGAAACAGAAAACTCTCTACGTCAGCAAATGCCAGGGTAAAGTTATAGTACCATGACCATGCAAGATTAATAGAAAGAAATCCAACACTGAGATTAAAACACTCTACCTTAGCAAACAAAAATGTCTTCTACTTCATGTTTACAATTTTTTTCACTTTTCCCTTTTCAAATACCCACAAAATCAAAAACCATAGGTGATGATAACGCATTACCATTGGAGAGCAGCACAGCTTTAGCACACAAGACCCCTTCAGTGTTCAGTGTTTTGTTGGGCTTTTATTTTTGGTTTGTTTTGGGGGGTTTTGTTATTTGTTTAAAAAAAAAAACCACAAAACTTTCCAAATGGATTCAAACTTGCATAGAAAGTACTTCCTACACCACTTGTGTCTTGTGTCTGGTTTGTTTTACACAGATATTACAATATAATGGTTTGTAGTAATAACTCCCTCTTCATCAAAACTATACACAATTACCAAACCTTATAAGTCTCCCAAGTTCTGCTGCTTCTCCTCACAGACTTTCTGAAAAATAATATTTTGAAATATAACACAACTCTGACATTGTAGAATTTACTTCTGCCTCTTAGCTGATAATCCCCCTCATTCCAGCAGCACTGCAAACCAAATAACCCCAACAGGGAGCAATGCACTGC
>NW_005054298.1:27627958-27628944 GCF_000277835.1 Geospiza fortis | reverse complement strand
CTGAAGCTCTTAATGTGAATAATAGTGCTCATTTTGGTGATATTATTCATCACAATCAGAGCACACCCTCTATCCCTATGGTTAGAAATACAGATTCACCAAAAAAATCTACCAGATATCAGAGACAAACATATTAACTTAAGGATTCCACCTGTCAGATTACATCTCTGTAGTGAATACAAAAGAAAATTACCAATAAGGAAATTAAAATACCCCACTAGAAGACAGAAATTATGGAAAATCCTGGGGTTTTTCAACTGGAAAAGGAGGATCCTCACATTGTCTGACCGTTTTGTCACCACAGCTGTCTAAGCCACATCAGTATCAGAATGAGACACTTCTCCAAAGCTGATTGAAGATACATGAATTACAGCCCACTTATTTTCTCCTCACTGTTTAGGCTGACTGCTGAAGTGCTGTTTATGCATAGAATAAGCTACTGGTGCTCTAAATTAAACTGCAGGTTATCCCCCTCTACTGACTGACTGCATACAGGACCTAGGTACACTAAGGCTCCCTGCTATTCCATTTTTTTCTTGGCCACAGCACAGGTAAAGTATTCATCTGCTAAAGAAAAATCTTTGCAATTATTCATTTTTCATTTAACAGGAACATATACATAAAAATAATAATAAAAAAGGGCAACAAAATAAAATATTACAAAGGTGATGCAATTATCACCTTGGGAGTAGGAGGAGGAAGAAGCCAGACACAACAGATGTGAGCTGCATCAGTTAGTGTCTAGCTGCCAGGCTCCTGGACACTGAAATGGTGAAAGAAGCCTAACAGAATATGACTGGAAAGGTAATGGAAAGCAGACACGAACCTTTGATTGATGGTTAGCTACAGCACTAAACTTAGACTTCAGAAAGGATGAAGAATATTTAATTCTTCATTAAAATGGTGCTGAAAGAATGGTGTCAAACTCAATTCACAGTTAGTATTTTAGCTAATTACAGTCACACATTTAAAATTACTACAACTGT
>NW_005054298.1:27581440-27627924 GCF_000277835.1 Geospiza fortis | reverse complement strand
TTAAACAGTGATTATCAAGGAAAATTATGTGGCTTCTGGGAAGAAGTGAAAGCACTGATCCCAAATATCTTACCATTCATGGGTAAGAGACTATGCACATTTTATAGTTCCATGGAGTATTACTTTGTCTTCAGTGAGGGGATAGGAACTCCAGAGCAAAGCCCACACAGCCGATATACTGAGAGTGAACACCACAGCCGCTCGAGCCTGCTCTGCAGCAGACTGTGCTTTATGCAAAACTATTCAGAGTGACTCTTACAACCTCTGCTGAGACAAGTACCATCTCCTTTTCCTGTTCTGCTGGCAGTTCTGTGTCTGCACAGGCAGGAACAGGAGGAGCAGAGCTGCAGAAAGACATTCGGTGCTGAGGACTCAATTCTGACATGACATGCATTTTTGAAGATTTAAGTTCTTTACTTCATACTTCTCACTGGGGTCAGATGCACATGACAGACTCCTGGAATATTTTTCTTAATTTAAGCCTGTTTGCATTTAAGTCCAGGTCAGAAGTGAGTCTGCCAGCTGCCCCCTCCCACTGTGCTTCAGCTCACCCTACATCTTCACGGGATGTAAAGAGTGGATGTGTATCAAGTTCAACTCATCAAACATTCAGTCCAGGGGGGTATCTGATGAGCCTCAAACACCAACAGCTATTCAGGACAGGACTATAAGTGCTATAAAAGAAAAGATGGAATCAAGACAAATAAGAACTGAACTGCAACAGGCAGTGTTTCTGGATGAAAAGCTGCTCCTGCAGATCTCATCCACTCTGATGTTTGAAGCAATGTTATGCAACATGCAAGAAAGACACAGCCTGTGGCAAACAATGTCGACATGATTAGCAGCTTTAAAAAAAAAACAAAAATGAAACTTTTTTTAGTTAATGATTTCTGCAGTAGAAAACAGACATTTTTTCAGCTGCACTGTTTAATTGCAGAATCAACTTGATGGCAAAGGTTTTCAAGGGAAAATATAATTAGAACTGATTCAAAAGGCAAATAACTTCTGTTTCACTCCCACCCAAGTAGGCAGTAGTTTTAAAGCTATATTTAGGCTTTAATAAAGCCACTTCCCAATCTGAATTTTACAGTGGAAAAAAACCACCAGTATTTCAGTTAGGAAATAATGTGTTCTTGATCAAAAGCTGGAAATCTGACTGACTCTAACAAGCTCCTGCTAAATGATGCTCAATCATCTTTTCACAGAGGACAGTCCCATCCTTCAAATTCTTTCCTGACTTCCATCTTTCCCAAATCTCTAATAAGTTTGTGAGAAGCGAGATACAATCCCTCCCATCAAGCCAATAGCACCTGTGAGTTCTTCAAGAATCTTTCTACTATTAAGCTTCTACTCCCACACCTAGTCCTCAATTTTGAATTAACAGGAATAAACCCAACCAAAGGCAACTCCCTTTTTTCTTTTTCACAAGACCTGTATTATTAATTTGTATTTTAGTGTGAAAACCTAATCATGTTGAACAAAACAGCTGTCATATCTTCTGCCCCAATGTTTAATATCTTTGTCAATGATCTGGCCAAAGGAATCATTGAGAACTCTAGGCTGCATCTTGTGTGCTGTGCCCAGCTCTGGGCCCTTCACTTGACAAAGACACCGAGGCACTGGAGTGAGTCCAGAGAAGGGCAACAGAGCTGATGAAGGGTCTGGAGTGCAAATCTGATGAGGAGGAAGCAGCTGAGCCACCATGCCTGGAGATATCTAAAAGATATGCAGATGTGGCACTCAAACATGGTTTAGTGGTGGACTTGACAGTGTCAGCTTAGTGGTTGAACTCAAGGATCATTGTCGCCGGTTGGCCACAAGGTTTTCGGGGTGAAGGAAGAGATGAGATGGGCTCCATGATCAGAAGGCTTGATTTATTAGGTTATGATATAAACATCTATTTTAACTATACTAAAAAGAAAAAGAAAGGGAGAGTTTCCAGAAGCTGCTAGCTACCTAAGAATAGAAAGTAAAGAATAATAACAAACCTTGCTCTCTCGGACTGTGTCCGAGAGAGCTCAGTTCTCGATTGGCTATTATTTCCAAACACTCAATCTGGGCCAATCCAGAACTGACCTGTTGCATTCCACAGAAGCAGACAATCTATTGTTTACATCTTGTTTCTGGGGCCTCAGCTTCCCAGAAGGAAAAAATCCTAAAGAAAGGATTTTAGTGAAAAGGATGTCTACGACAGATCATAAAGATCTTTTCCAACCTAAATGATTCCACTCTTGTGTGAACATCACCAAGTGAGCAGCAGAGCCAAAGGTCTCCCACAGGTGAAACAACAATGCTGTAATTACTGTCAGACACAATTTGAAGGTTGTATTCAGATTCCCAAGCCAAAGTGCTGACGCAATCACTGAATACTTAGAATCAAGTCTTTCTGAACAGTCTCACACAGTAATTGAAGTTGTTTACTTCAGGACATTCATCCTAATTCTTCCTCTGCTCAGGTATTCAAGAAAATGCCTGGGCATTTGAATACTCTCAAGAATATATTGATAAAAGGAGTATATTGATACCAATGAGAAGCTCTTGTTGGCCAAAACGAATTATTACAAAGTCCCAAAACAAATATTAATTCTGTTACTACCTTTCATTTCTACTCACATCCTAATGCTCACAAATGATAAAGCATGACCTTTATCAGTAGATAAAGCAGATAACACAACAGTAATGGTTTTTAAGAAATACTGGGAAAAGTGAGTCCTTCAGGAGAACATATTTTTCAATTTCTCAGTAAAATGCAGGAATAGAAAGACTTCTGTTCTGTTTGTTTGCTGTTATTTTGGTTGGGTTTTTATTTGGGATTTTTTTTCTTTAATTCAAATATCACTGATTAATTCTTGGCAGACAGTGCAAGCACATTTTTACTGACATTCTGAATTACTTAAGTGAAAATTTCAAACATCCATAATTCAGAAACCTCAATTCCCTAGACATCCGTTTCAATATCAAAATATTTACCCTGTTATTTTAAAATAACTTTCAAACTTCATTTTCATCATTAATCAATTTTTCCCTAAAGATTGCACAAAAGCCACTTTTTTAAATGAACTTTGTAACTAGGAGAATACAGAATGCAGAATAATGCAAGCTTATGGAAAGACGGAGATTATTCAGAGTGTTTGGCAATTTGGAAGTTCTTACTTTCAAGACAGATGTTCTGGTTTTGGAAAAAACAAGATGCTAAGTTGCCTGTCCCCTGGCACCTTCTAACTGTAACTGGACTGAGCAAATTAAGTTTGACCACCAGTGAGCAAAGATGTGCAGCTTTTAATTAGATGGCATGGGGGTGATGGCTACAGGCCTCGTGGATAGAGCACAGTTATTGTGCCATTCAACCTTCAGAATATTGAACAGAGCTGTGAAATGGAAAAGGGTCTAAAAATCACCTCGCCATTAGAAAAGGCATTTTATCCTAAAGGTTTCTGTAGTGTTTAAGGGACTTCAGAGTGGAAGTGAATAATCATCTGAAAGAGAAGAACCAGTGGACTCATCAAAATGCAAATAACAAATGAGAGGAAAGTACAAAATAAGGCAGTTCTGTTTCCACATTTCCTGAAACTGTACCAGATGGCCCAGTGCTTGCCTTTCATTAACTAGTGTGCTGGGATAAAGCTGTGTTAATTAAATCACTAAACTACCTCTAATTCTCTGTTATTTACTAATTCAACAAATTTAATTTTTTTTGTTTCGTTCAATACAGCAAATTCTAATTAAGTCTTGTAAAGTTGAAAGGATCAATAATTAAATAAAATAGATGAATAATGATAGGTGGTTGTCTGTTACAGCATTAGCCATAAAATACAAGTTCAAGGCACAAGCCAGCTCACATGGAAGGAATATTTCGCACTAAAGAGACTCCGTGGAACAAAATATTGAAGGAAGAACTTTCTAATATAGACTAATATAACTTGCTAGAGCATTACAGATGCTGCCAACACTCTAATTAAGATGCAGACTGCTTGGGACTGCAGCTTTTCCCTGAGATAACCTGAGATCAGGACAGGCTTCCCAGAACCTGGCTTTGGGACCAGTAAGGCACAGAGCTGCAGAGGACCAGGCAGAGGTACCACAAAGCACCCTGAGCTGCACAGAGCAGGTCCTGCCTGTGCTCAGCTTCCCTTCCCCTCAGCCTGCTCTGAAAAGCAGCTCCAGTGGCCAGCTACCCTTTCCTCCCATGTGATCTTTTGGGAAAAAAAGCCATTTGAGTGCACCAAAAGAAGCCACCAGCTGTCCCTAACTACTTCCAGCAGGACTGGCAATTCCAGGGTTTGAGTGTTTCCCTCTGTTTTGCCCTCTGCATGAGCAGTCCTGGGAGTCCTGGCTGTCCTTTACTCAACCACAGTCAGTTAAGAAGTTCTTTCTTTTTAAAGATGCTAAAACTCGAGAGCCAGGAGAAAATAAACAAAACTCTTGATTCCCCTGCAAGGACTCAGGTGGGTTTCTGGGTCCCTGCTGAGGAGGTGCAGCAGCACCAGGACAACACAGCCCAAGCCCAGCAGGCATAAAAAACCCTGGAGCCTACAGAGTGAGGAGCAGGAAGCAGAGGACTGCTCCTGTTCCAGAGGGCTAGCTCATGTTGCTTAAAGACTAACACAGCATAGCTCAGGGTCCGTGTTTATCCAACATTTTCAAATTCCTCAAACAAACAAAAATCTTGCAGCTGGGGTGCCAGCCCACTTCACAAGCAAATGCAAACTCCTCAGAAAATACTTGTGAAATAACAAGAAATACTGGGATTTTTTTGTAATTCCACGTGTTTTGGAAGTAAGAATTGTGCAGAAAACTGACACTTCAAGGAAAAAGAAAAACCACAGAAACAAAACAATGATAACGATTACAACTGATACTCAGTGTTTCCATTCCAGCTCCATCCATAGCCTGTCCTTATTCTACTACACAAGGGGAAACATCCTGCCACTAAAATGTATTTAGACTGTCTAATACATGAAACCAGTGCAAATTTACCCACCAATACAGGAGAATCTTCTGTCAGGAGACAGAAAACATTGTTAAGCAAGGAATCCTGCTGAAATACATATTTTCCTAAAAGACAGGACTGTATTGGATGCTGTTGAGTGGACAGTGGAAATAGCACCCAGGGTTAATTAGCAACTTTCTCTAGAGAAGAGAAGATTATCAGCAGCACAGAGAATAGATAACTACTTCCTTTGGTAACAGCTGTGGCACTAATGCTCTCAGAAGGTTGGCAAACAACCCTCCATCAAATATTCATGCCAAATGCTCATCTGTGTGCATGACAGGTGTAACTAACCTGTCCAGCTTCTAATTCTTGCCATATTTGCATTTATGATTCTCAATTACGTAGTTCCTTGAAACACTCCCCTGTGAATTCAGCCAGTGCCAAAGAACTGGAAGATAGTCACATTCTCTTGCACTGCAATAACAAATTATTATTTGATTTTTAAGAAATTGGGAGATCCTAGAGGTATTTTGCTCATTAAGAAAAGCCCCAGTAACAGATATAGGGTATACATGTATAGGACACAGTCACACCATTTTTCTGCTGAAGCATTAGTGAAAAGAAATGCAAGAGTAAGCACCTGAATTACACAAAAGGATGATAGGTACAGGCTGAGGAATGGCTCATGGCTGAAACACTGATTAAATGTCTAATGTTTATACTTCCTAGCCTATCCTTCCCTCTGAGCCCCAGCTCATCTCCAGATCACCCTCCTGTGCCCAGCAGTACCAGGGCTGAGCAGGTCACTGGGGCTCACTGTTGACACAACTCACAGAGCTACCTAACAGTTCCTTTTTGGCTGCACCCTGAGCTGATAAAAACATTGCAGAGCATCCCTTCTCAGAGCTGATGCATAAATCTCTTTTTAACACACAGATATTTTCAGAATGATTAAGAGGCAAACAGACCTAACAGCTTTTATGTTGGATTTAACTGAGATAAATAAAGTTGTAGCCAATTTCAGTTATATTAACTTTTCTTAGGTCTGGGGTTTGGTTTTTTTCATATTTACCTAATTAAGCATAAAGTCTTCATCAAAAATTTTTGTTTCGTTGGGTTTTCTTATTAATTCCTTTTCAAAAAGGATTGTTTAGCAAATGCATACAGGCAAAGCAAGAAGTCCAGTGGTCAAACTCCATTCACAGTCAGGTAGTTCTTGGTTTAAGAGAGCAGAGCTGATGTTGTGGCTGATGCGGAGATGACACGTGGATGTGCAGACATATACACAGAAGCAGAAAATCTTAACTGAAGCCTGCAGTGAACCCAGAGCACCCAAAGCAAGAGCAATTTAAAATGTGGTGCTTTTCCATCAGCCAGCTCCCAGTGACAAAACAAGGCTGACTCCATTGCTTTCTGACTTGTAACATTTCTGCTCAGAGCTTCCTGTGGAAAATGACCCGCCTGGGTGGGTTCCTCTTGGGAACAAATCATGGAAGGAGGTGAAAGATCTATAATTATACTTTCTTCTAATTGTTTATGATGCTCAAGTCAAACTGCACCTCTTAAGAAAGGAACTTAGGAGTTCCACAGTCTTTGAGGGATTACACTCTATTGAATATCAAATAGCAAGCCTAAAATTTTCTTCACGTGTTCCAGGGCCACAGCAGCCAAGCTTAAAAAGGCTCAAAACTTATTTTCAAAACAGGTTTTTCTTTGCAGGTGGTTGGATAGTTTTTTTTTTCACCTCTTTGAGATTTTTTTTTAATGCAAGAAAAGAGAAGAGTATATTTGATGTGTTTCCTTCTTACTACTGTTCTGGAATTGAGAATATCAAGAAACTAAGCTTGAGTGATTGGAGAATATCTGCAGCAAGTTTAGTCTGGGAGAAAAAGCAATTTGTTCCTGTACAAAAAAATATAGGTCACATGAAAAACTTCAGAAGGACAGCAGCAGGCACTTGGAAAAGCACTTTACGTTTCTTGTATAAGATATGTGGAAGGGGAGAATGAAAAAGTAAATAAATGTTACTAATATTGGCATACTCTGATAGAAGGAAAAACAAGCCAGAGATACGATGAAATCAATCAAAAAATAATTCAATTATTGAGAAAATAATTCCATTTAACTGGCATAGTATGCACTCAAGATGCCATATTACAAAGTCCAACACATTCCTGGGTAAATTAAATGGTCATCACATATCATAAATCTGCTTTTTAAATCTTGAACATATTTGAAGTTCTTTTAAATCTAAATCCTTTAAATTTACAGTAACTCATCTGGAGATTGTTACACTATCTGTTACTACACCAGTTAATTAACATATATTATCAGGTATCAAATTTGATCTGTGCAGAATTCCAGAATTGAGTTTTTCCTTTGAAACACACTTTTTGTGAACACTTTTTCCACAATTATCAACAGAACTCCTCAAGAGCAGAAAATGCATTTTAACTATATATTGCATGGTTTATATTTTCTTGATCTTAGACAAAGCACTTCAACTTGCTCATTTCTAGAGGACAGGTAAACAAATTAAAAGCCTAAGTAAATTATTTCAATCCTACAATTTAAATGTCCAAACCCTCCAGTTTATCAGGGTATGTAAAAAGCAATAATGAATAAATCTGCCTTAATCACAACACAGTCTACTCTTACTTCGCTTGGCATTTCCTGCTGTCTTTTTTGCCATGTGAATTTTGAAAGGAATAATTATGCTTTTGTACTATCAGGAAACTGGCAATATGTAAAATTTCCTTGTATGCACCAGAGTCCAGGAATGTCACAGGCACAAAGCACTGTGGGCACCCAAACTGTCCTTGTGTTCCATGTCTCATTTAGAAACCTAAGTTTCAATTAAGAGCGAGGTATTTTCTACCCTGTAACAATCTGCTTCATTAATCTTTGACCCTGTACACCCAAACTGTCAGTTGCTGAGTGAGCTGCCTGCAGTACCATTCCAATACGAATTTAATTCCTATGGTGGCTGTTGGCTCCTTTGCAGTCTCAAATAGTTGCTCTGATTTGTTTTTCCAAACAACAAATGTAATTTTGAACTTCAGATGCCTTGCTAATAGACACCTAAAGCTCATTCATAGCTTAGCAATAATATGTTATATACATTAAAATATCCACATTTTTTCACAAGTTTTAACATTATGCACTACTTCAACACACTAAGCAGCAAGTAAAAATTCAAACCTAAGGGCTGAACCCACCTTTGCTACCTTGTGCTTATCCAGTCACAATTCTCATTCATAAATTACCTCCTACCTTCAAATATTAAATGAATGTACACAACCTTCTCTTACATATTTCTTTTCTGGCTCATCAAAACCCACTGGTGCTATTTACAGACCAAGAAAAGAACTAAATCCATAGCCATCCTCCAGTAATTCTGCCACAACAAAGCATATGAGAAACAGATTCTAAGAGCACTGCACACAGTAAATTAAGATGTTTACTTTCAGGAGATTCATTTTAAAGATGGATCCCACAAAAACACAAAAAATAGGTATCTCCGGGTATGCAACATGCAATGTAAAGTTTACTTTTCATAAATTCTCCACTTCCTAAGTCTGTCGGATTTATTACTGAAAATCTAGTTTGCTTGAGAAATTTTAAGTTCTCAAAACTGAAGAAATTTCCCAGAAAACTTCCCTAGTAAAACCAAATTCATTGTGGAAAGACTGCAATTTGGTAATGGCAGCTGATCCAAAATTTTACCTGCTCTCCCCATGCCTAATTGCTTATAAAGATTACAGAAGATATCTGGGTTTGCTGACGTTTCATACAATAATATGTAATAAAAAATAATTACATTTTCAGAGGGAAATGAAACACAATCTTGTGCTAAAAGCACAGTTCTGCAAACAACAGCAAAAATTAACAGTAGATGTTAGAGAATAGTTTTATTTTTCTTCTAAAGAAAAATGTTATAGCACAGAAATTTAAAAGTCTAATGCAAGTCTAAATCCAAAACTCTAACCTAAGCTATTTTATTATAGTTTCTAATTAAACTATCCCCTCGTGAACCTACTAGCACAAAGAATTTTTAATGCCAAAATGCTGATTTTAAGAAAAAAATGTATTGTTTATATTTCTTCTTCACAGGTGGAATCAAGCACTGAAGTGCACTGCTAGCTGTTTATAAACAGCTTTTGTTCAAACAAGCTAGTGCTGCAAATATTTTAATCACAGGTTGTAAAAGCAGGGAGAAAAAGCAAGTTTTGTGGTGAACAAAGCAGCCTGTCACACTATTGTGCCCCGAAGGCAAACAGAATGCTAGATGCTTTATCAAATAAAATAAAAACAGCTTGTACCTTTTTTACGTTAATTGGCTCATGATTGAACTTTAATAAACCCACCACCTCTCTTTAAAAAGTTCCCTTCCAATTCTTAAGTCTTATCTTTTTATTTGAAATTTCCTTAGTTAAAAGAATTCCAGAACCAACTCTGTGCAGTCGCAGGCTTTTATTGCCTTTCAGTGCTTTATTCTATTTCAAAGCATTTCAAGCCAGCATGCACACTCTTGCTCAAAATATTTTGTTGTAATGTTCCTCATGTTCTTATTTATCTTTTCAACTGGCTCTTAGGTATGTTTTTATTTTCACAGCTTGCTCATCCAAAGGTGTATTATTTAAATGTCCTCTAAGACAGGAATAACTATTTTGAACACAATACAAAAGGAAAACAAGAAACCAGCGCAAAGCACACATTTAAAATCACACTTGCTCCAAAATTGCCTCTTTCTTGTCAACAGCTGGCACATTCAGACAACCAAAGTTATCCAGTACATAAACTTCTAAAGCTACATCAGTTGAAATGCCTAATTTCTGTTTAGCTTCAGATTCATCCATTATGAGGGAAAAAAAATCCCTTATCTGTTTCTCACTGTAAGTCAATTTCCTGAACTAAACAGCTGGGAAATAAAAACACAGGTAGTCAAAACAGAGCAAGTAACAGAAATTAACTTCCACATGAACTCTAGAAAAGCAGTACGCTTATTCAGCATGGTCATAATTAGTGAAATGGCTGAGGAAAGAAGGGGTTTTGCAAAAACTCACACACTTCTGAAATATGATATTGTAGCAGCTGTGGATAATAAAAGTTGTATTTAATCTCTGCAGCTATATTGCATTAACACTATTGAATCTTCAATTCAATGCACAGAGAAATTTTATGGAGCTTTCAATTCAATCCTATCACTGTTGACAAGACCAACCACCACAATTACAGTGTCTTTAAGATAAACTATTAAAAATCATTTATTCACTGGAAGATCAGGTAAAATTTCATCTCCTGTGTGAAGAAATGCATGCTTACTTCCATAATATTTTCTTTCTTTTGCAGAATTTCAGGAGAGTCACAGGGAGTGAGGAAGGGTTATGGAAAAGCCTGGGAACAGCTTTCCTCAAGCCTCAAAAGGTTCCATATCCAACCCTATTTTTTTGCGCTGGGTAATATTTGTCTGGCTTCCACACATCTTCCCTACTACTCCCTTTTATGAGGCACTTGACAGTTGTGTGAATTATCCCTTTATTTTTACAGTTCTGGTATGTACTTAGCAAAATTAGATGCCATTAGGTTTATAACATCACAATATACTTAGCCTGCAGATTGTAACTCTTATTACTGATTGCAATGAACAAGGAAATCAAGTTTCCTTGCAGGCCCACGACTTTGTATTTCCTTATCTCAGAATTCCTACATGTCTACCAGAATCCAAGTCATTTTTAAAAGTAGGTGTCATGGTCTGAATTTGAAATCCTGTGTCAGAAATTCTCAGGTCCCTGTGATGGGATGTGTGGCTACAGCAGAATTAAATCCAGCAAGTTCACACAGCCCTGGATTATTTTAAGACAGAGATAATGAGACAAATAATAAAATAACTTAGTTATGTTGTTTGTTGAACAGGCCTTTAAAATCAGGTAAGTTTGGCACCATATGAGTTAATAGCAAAGTTTCCTCCCCATTTGAGTGCTGATTTTTCTGTACAGAGTATGAAGCCATTGCACTCCCATGGCTTAATATTGGGAAATAATAGGCACTTTTGGACCAATATAATTATTACTTATTTATGCATCTTCCTCACACTTTGAAGGAAAAAAAAGACATTTCCTGAAGGTAGCATTTAATGTCAGTAATCAGCAACCACTCATGGTTCCAAGACTAGCAATTCAAATTCTGCAGAAATAAACAAAACAGCTCTGTCACAGAAACACTTAAAATAGCTTTTCCTCTAATTTTAAACCAATGCAAGCCTTACATGGGTGAGAGTTTGGATCATCACAATGGGAACACATTCATCTGCACTCCACAATTATGCATCAGACAACCAAAGTAAATATATAACAAGTTGAGTAAACTGACAAAAAACTTAATCATAAAAAGTAAAGCAACTGCTTTTCAAACACCACCTTGCGTAAAAAATGGTCTGCACCTTCACATATTTGTTTTTTGCTCTGAAATACATGCAATAACAATATTCCATTCTAAACCCGTTGTAGTCAACAAGGGAACTGTCAACGTATCACAATGACCACTTAGGAATTACTTGTTGGTTAATCCCAAATTGATGGTGGGGAGTTGATAAAAAATCCTGTCCAAAATAATTTTTAAATAACAGTCACAACACAGCTGGCCATATGTTAAGCTGTGTTTATTCTCCATTCTATATTTGATCCCTCACTGTTATTTGAATTTTTCTGTTAATCCCCAGCTCAATGGTGGCTGAAGGATCCAGTGTGCAGAGTTTGAAGAACCAGTTTCTAAGGTGATATAACTTACTAATTTCTGCAGTTTTGGCTTATGACTATAACTGCTATATGGGGGATTTTTTTTCCCTGCATAAAAACATTTCCGTGCTTGTTCTCTCCAATAAAGTTTATGTCATCTTGTTCATAAAATGACTCTCATGTCAAAAAGCTTGCTGGCATTAGTTAATTTTTCTTCCATTAAAATTGCTTCCAAACTTCATTAGAGTGATATTTGTTGTGCACATCAACAGCAAATTATTTTAATAATTCAGTTAAGATTTTGCATTGTCTATTTAAATTCTTCAATATTTCCTCAATATTAAAGAAAAAAAGATTCAATGCTGTCATTACTCTGTCTGTCCCAGAATAGTTGGCACTCAAATGCTTTGTCAGCCCAGAGACAGATTTACTGAATTCAGCTAAACTGGAGACTATTAAATCCCCAAACATTAATCCTCTTTATCCAACAAGGGGTTTAGAATGAAACATAAATACCCTTGTTCAAAAAGTAGCGTATGGAGTTCAAGTATGACAGAGCACATTGCAGACCATTAGAGTAATTATTTAAAAGGCAAAAACCAAAGTTAAATGGTGAAGCTTTAGCTGCCTGGGCCCCTGCACAGCACAGAAGCACAGAATGGTTCAGGTTAACAGAGATGTTCGGTGGTTTCTAGAGTAAGGTCCAGCTAGAGCAGAATGCCAGGAATTCTGCCCAGTGGATATCCTGCAAGGATGGATATTCACCACCTCTCTGGGGAGTTTGTTCCAGAGTTGATCACCCTTGGGGTGAAAAAAACTTTCAGCGTATTCTGATGGGATTTCCCATTTTTTTGATGAATGGAAGTTGCCTGTAAGATCCTGGCTCAGTCTTCTATCATCCCATGTCTGCCTTTCTTAGTCTCAGGAAACTGCTCCAACCTCCAGACCTTCCAAAGCCCTTCCAAGACCATGATCCACCTCTCAGCACTCTCAGGTGGCTGTAACTCAGCCTTGCTATCCCTGTGTCTCTTGGCAAACCCTTGGCTCTCTCCTCTGGGCAGCAGGCACAGCTGCACTGCCCAAAGAGCCTGAGTCCATCCATGGCAGCACAAGCTCCTTATTTTGTAATCAGAGCTCCGCAACTCTGCATATGCTCCCAGTTCCCTTGGCTTCCTCAAGGAATGCTCCACAAGCTCCCTCTCAGGCTGTCTCCCAACTGTGGCTCCTCTCCTAGCATGCCAGTGGCATGGCTGATTTTATTCTGGTCTCTAAATCAGGAAGTTTGTTTCCTTTTTCTTTCCAAGATGTATAAGGCTTCTAAATTAATGAGTTGTATGAAGTACTCTGGAGGAGAATGCTAAAGAAGCAGAATGTCAGGGATATTTCATCTGTAAATGCCTACTAATGTTAATGTTGGACTACATTTCCACCACCCTAAAGTATCTGTTACAAACTGTCCCAGTATTTCCAGACTGAAGCAACAGAGAATTCTTGGTCAATGCAGAAATACTGCAGAACTAATTCATTAGTTTGAGAAATAATATGGCAGTGTGTTTAAGCTATTCAGTAAAGAGTTATCAAAAAAAAGGGCAATAGGTTCATTAACATGCAAAACCATGAGAAAATGGAAGTATATCCTTGACTCAGAGAGTCAAGTGCTAGTCAAGTTACACTTGACCTGTAGTGATTTATACCCACACATGTATAGATGGAAAAAATAATCTGAGAAAGGAAGAAAGTGGTTTAGCAAATTGAGTGATTTCAGCGATTGCTGATAAACCTCTATGTGCAACTGATGGAAAAGCTGTTCAATATCACTGAAGCTAGTGGAGCTCTGCTGATGTATCCCTCAGAAATGTCAGATTTTCCCACTGTCATCTACCCCTCACCAAGATGCTGCTTTCTTTTGCCATCATGCCTGGAAATGATTCAGTTCCCTTAATTACCTGTCTGAACCTGACAAGAATCATTTAAAGAGCTTGTTTAACAACTGAACCCAGAGTCTCCAATATTTATTAACAGAACCAGAGCACAGTCTTATTTTGTCCAATCAATAACAGTTTGAAATAATTAGAGCTCAATGAACCACAGCACCACATACCTTGCTCACTACTGTATTGTAGCCTAGCAAATCTTAAATATCATGTTTGCTGCATTTTAAGCATATATTTAACATGAATATTCTGTCAGCCTTTAGGTCTCTGGATGTACAAAATAAATGAAGTACAAAATAAATAAATAAATAAAGCTGATTGATCAAAAGCCCATTGTTACCACTTTCTCCTAATGGTAACCATCCCACCAAAGATAAATCCTTTTTCTGAACATCACTACTCAAATTATAAACACTAAAAAGATAAAGCAGTGAAAACCCTATCTAGTGTCACCCAAAAAAAAGAGAACAATCCATTTGAAACTGAACCATCTTATGCAACTGAAAGGTTCACAGCCAAGACAAATTCAACTTCTCAAAATGCAAGTTTGTTGCTGCTAGTAAGGACAGTTGACAGTCACATGAAGTTTGGAAATTTAGAAGTGTTTTGCTCCTTGAAGCAGTTTATCCGTTACTCTATTGTATTTGTTCCAAAACACAATATATTACTGGATTACATTGCTGCATTTCCCCTCCAACTCTCTGGGGGAAAAGCCAGGCCCTTTTGAAATGGAGATGAGAGCCACAGTGAAGAGCTGCTACAAGAATATTTTGCTAAGTGACATCCCTGATACTTACTACAGCAGTGTGCAACTTTATTGTGCAACCACAGCATTAATGAGATGTGACCAAGGCCTGGGAGCATTTGGTTATGAATATATATTAACAAAGTTTCAAGGCAGAATGATTCTTATATCCTATTTTATACTCCCAGCAGTTCTTGCTGGTAGAAATGAAGTTGAACCGTCTTTGGTGAGGAACTTGAAATATTTAAGAAATAACCCATGAGAAATTAAAATGCAATTATTAAAAAAAAATAGATGACCACTAGAACTGAATATAGTGGGACCATGGCACCTTAAATCCTATTAGCAGCCCTTACTGGTCAAGAAGACTGATTTTTCCTTCGTTGCTATAGAACTGTGGTTCTGCAGTCAGTGAGGAAGATATTTGGATGGGTGGATCAAACAGTCTTAAATATTTGTGTTTCACTCAATAGTATCTCAGGGTTTAATTCTAAAGAGTAATAGGGGAAAGAAACAAAAAAGTTGTTGTAGGTCTGCCATTCATTTCATGATTTCCCAGGGCAAACTAGTGCAAATTTGTTCATATATATCATCACCACACACAATGGTGGAATGAAAAAGATCGAGACAGAAAGAGCTGGCCACACTGAAAATACACAAGGTAGAAAACCTGTTATGCATAGGAGTTAAAATTTGAACTAAATATAATGGAAGTTTATAAAAATACAACATAATGCTTCACAGGACTATACACAGAACTTTACCTATGGTCCAGTTGCCTAAAATTTCAATTTGGTTTGTGTCATACATTCACAAGCCAAAATAACATAATTTATCCATTTGGTAAACCCAGTAAAAGTATTTTTAGAAACATGATTACTGAATGCTCTTCTTCATCCAGCTCCTAAACTCCTTTCCAACTTGCTGTTCAGATATGAACTTCCATTCCCTAATTTCTAGGTGAGAGTTTAGGGGTTTTCTCCTCTCTTCCCCTCTTGAACTCTGAGTATGTTTTGCAGATGTTAGGGTATTACCATTGGTTGAAAATGAATAATATAAAATTAATATGACGCTCACGAAAGACGACAGCTAAACAGCACCAGAAACCAAACTTGGAGCAACTGAGGAATAGCTGCACTGCTATCTGTGCCAGTTGTCTTTTGAAGCCTGTTTGGGATTTATGAATTGTTTTCTATCTATTCTCTGAGGTTTTCCTGGATGCTGTACTCTCTGCTTTATTCCACAGATGGAACCTATTAACTTCAAAGGTATGTCAAGTGAGCCATCCTGCAAACTAGTAAAAAATGCTTGTGCATCTGAAAATTCACATATAGAAATCCTTTATTTCATCTTCTGAGATTCTCAGTAAAACATCGAGTTGCAGCCAATAGATTTTATTTTTTCTTATCTCAGCATTTCCAGCAAATTGGGACACCAGCTCCATTTCCACAGGAAACACCAAAACATTGGCATCTACTTTTCTCCAATATATCTGAATCTAAAAAGCTGCTTCTGTGGGATTCTAGGACAAAAGTTTCCTTTACTATTCAGCTATCGTTTCCTGTTGTGCAACTGCTACTTTCAGAATTTATCAACCCTAGAAATAACTCCTGTGCAGCCACACTGTCATGCCTTCATTCCATTTCATAACCGGTTCCCTGGTTTTATCCCATTAGAATTTGGGGGAGATAATCAAATTTCCAAACCAAATGGGATTAATATTCAGCCTCCCTTCTCTTTGAATAGGCACAGCATCAAGAGATGGGTGGACAGCAGATTATGGCAGAAAGGTGCACATTTATTAGAACGGGAGGTTTACAAACCATTGCCAGTCATAGTGCAAGAATGGGAAGCTCTGACTTGCCCCCAAAAAGGGCAGGTTTTGAAGCAGCCTGGTGAGAGTGACTTGCTGAATCACAAACATTTGCTCCTAGCTCTTTTTTTTTGAGAGAAATATAAACTCAACACCAAACACCTGATTCACTGTAACTTCCACCCTTTTTACTCAGCATACACTCCCCTACATCCTTTGTTTTCCACAATATTTTTCCTAAGATGTCTCGCATCCGTTTCTCCTACGTCTACCGTGACAATTTTCATTCGTCACTTTTGCTGTCACATCATCACACAACCCCTTAGCTCACGTTTTTAAAGAAAAATAAGGTTTTATCCAGGCTGTTTTTAAGACAAGCTGCAGGAATTTTCTTCCCTGGCTTATTTGTGACTATCACATAATAGCTATGCACAGCAGGATGCAGTGTCTCTGAAGAACAGGTATAAAAATAAATGATTGCTCCTCCTTAGCAAAGCTACTTAGAGAAATCTCAGGCTTGAATCCCAACATCTGAGATTTCTCCTCTTTTGATTCTATTTTTGTTACTGCTAACAGTCTATTTTATGAAAATACACAGTGTTAAAGAACAAAAGCAACTGGTCAAACAGACAAAAATCCTGTGATGGCTTGAGTAATAAGTCAAGAAATCCGCTATTCATCTAGTTTGAAATGAGGAATTTGGTGACTGGCAGGGCAGATCCAGGTGAGGAGGCTGCAGTCAGAGAGATGCTTATTTTCCAGCCCTGGGTAAAAACAGAAGGCAGCAGGAGAGCTTTGCTTCCCAAAGCAAAGTACCTCCACGGAAAAAATAAAAAAGTCTAAAAAGGAAAACAGGGACTCCCTGAGGCAATGAATGGGTGAGTAACCTGGGCATGTTTGACAGGAAGAGAGTATTCTCTCAGATGGAGATGACAGTGAAGGATGAAATCTCAATGGGGCTGAACCCAAAGCAAAAATCATGAAAAATAAGAACTGATCAGACAAAACCCCAAGTATTTACCAGCCCTTGGTGAGCACAAGTGGCCAGCAAGCTCACACACCCAGAAACGCAGCACACCACAAGGCACTAGAAGTGCAGTAGGAGGTAGCAAAGCCACCCATGCAGCTCAGAAACTGTGCATGACAGGACACAAAAATAGTGATGTATGCTATGAAATGCAAGCAAGCAAGCTTTTAACACAACATCTAAAGGATTAATAGAAAAATGACAATAAATGGCACAGCTCAGAAACATTTCACATTGAGAGAGGCATTGTCATCTGGAGGGAGGGTGATCAGGCGTGAAAAAAAACCAAAATCTAGCCAGGCTCTGGCTCTGTGATTTTATTTTTCGTAAATGGTAACACCTAAATCAGAGAACTGCACCTATCTGTGTTGTCATGCCTGATTAAAAAAATACAGCATGTGATGCATGAAAGGAAGACAATGGTATCTGCAGTCTAAAGGAATCTTTCAAACCACTCCTTGTGGGCAAGAAATCTGAGAGTCTGTTGGAACCAGCACAAGCACAGCTACCAAGTGAAATGGCTGTAGCTGCTGTAATTACAGCAGCTATATTCACTATAGCCAGGAGAAAAAGAAATTCAAAGAATGAGTTAAAAAAAAATCACAGTAAGTTATAATACCATTATTAAAGCAGGAGTCTTACTAATGACAATTCCAAACATTTATTTTTTTTTATTAGCAGTTAATAGAAGAGTGCTTTGGTCAGACACATTCTCCAGGACATTGCTTTGATCACTTTTTAGGGGTGTGCTGATCTGTGGCACTGATAGCAGGATCAGTGAAAAGCCTTTTTTATAATGATAACGGCAATGAAAAGCAGCTTCATTTACTTTATCCCACATGAATCTCCATTACTGAGAGCAACCTAAGCCATGACAATCCTGGCACTAAGTAGCCAAGCAAAAGCATGAGCCATTTTCTAAGAAACCTATTAAGAAAGCAAAATTAATAAGACCACATCTCAATACCACAGTACTCACTCTTTTCTGCAGCTATACAAAATACACATATCAGCTTCTGCACGCCTGTGTTAGTAAAGAAGCTACAGGTTTAACCTGGATACCCCTATCTCTGCTCACATCTGCAGTGCTGCTCTTCTTCCCCTGCTGCTTTCTCTTAAAGGATGCCAAGAAAGCAGCACTTAAGTCTTTTGTCTTCTCTTTTGCAAATCCTACACTGTTATCAGTTCCTGAGCAGAGAGAGTTTCCTGCCAGGCACCATGCCCAAAGCCTTGGCAGTCGGAAAGGTTTTAACTCATTCCAGGGCAGATCTGAGCACTCTGCACTGAGCAGCAACGAGACTGGTCACAGACTCGAGCAACTTGAGAAGTTCAGAACCTACTGAAATAAATCTCAAGCTGCCATTTTCCATAGCCTCCTCTACTGATTTTATCTCTCATCATACAAACCCTCTTTTTCCTCATAGCACCATCTGAGCAACTTGATTGAGCCTTTGGATATCCAGCTTCCAGGGGAGCCAGGGCAACATCTCTGGGTACCTCAAGGACCATTCATCTCCTCCTGCACAACCTCAGGCAGCCCAAGCAAGGCTCAGATGCCTCCTCACTCCATCCTTTCAGGGGCTCCATGCCCTGTGCTGGCTTTTGTGCTGTGATAGAGCATGGCCTTGCCACTGCCAGCCCACCCCCTTCCAATTAAACCCTGCAATGCTGGGCCCCCTTGGATAATTCAGCCACAATTTACAGCAGCTCTGAATTAGCATAGACTGTGAAATAGGCGTTTAGCTAAGGCTTTAATGGTTTTCCAGAAAAAAAAAAAAGTAAAACAAACATACAATGTGGATTCAGATTAAAATGGTGTAAATAGAAGTTAATGAATATTATTACTTGAGTTATTAGAACTTTCTGCTTGAAAAAATTTAATCTAATATTCCCATTTTTAGTATTGCCAACAGCACTGGGGCATGCAGTTCAATAGTTCAAAGTTACCAGCTTTATAATTGCTTTCTACAGACCTTAAAAAAGGCATTTAAGTTTCAGGATGTAACAGAATGGAATGAATTACCCATAGTCACTTCAAAAGCAAGGAAAAAATTATTACTGAGCTTAAGTATTTACATGCCTTTTCCTTTGAGAAACATGAGGAGGAACTAAAAAGCATGGTAAACAAATGAGAGAAAATTCTGTAATCAAAGAATTAGGAATTTCCTTGGGCATTTCCAGCTCAACCAGCCTTGAGCATTTCCCACTCAAACTCTCTTTTAAAAATACTGGTTAAGTTGAAATTTTACGTGATATCACAGTTTTTCTTCAAGATGCAATATTTGAAAGACTGAATTGCACTTTATTTACTCTTATCTGTGCTTTGTGTACTCAGAAGACTATAAACTGGATTAAATATACATTGGATTCATCTCCTAATGCAGCTCACTCACGACAAAAGGTGTTGCTAGCATGTTATCTTCAGGTTAAATGATGTTACAGTTTGTTGACAAATGTGTTTTAACATCACCAGTTCACACTGCATGAGGAGACCACTGGAAAGAGGAATTACTTTGTCCTGGTACTGACAGCTGCCCTGGTGACAATGCCATCACACTTACCATTCCAGGGGCAGCAATACCAGAGTGGCCAGCTGTGAGAGGGACACACTGTTTTCTGAACCACTCTAATGATTACATGAGTTTTAAATATATAAAAATACAAATAAAACAGACACAAATATCAGTAATAGGAGGAAAAGCCCCTAGGAATCTAGCCTAAGTAGTAGTATTTCAAATATCATACATGCTTTTCCAGCCTGAATTACTCACCATTTTACACTTGCTCTGACTCTTTAATCTATCCAGTAGTTAGACCTTGAATATGTAGGAGAAGATTGACAAAAATTACTATGACAATCAGTCCAAGTTATTTCAAAGGCCTTGTTTCAGGCAGAGCAATTTGGCCCCCAAATCCTAAAGGTTTTTTGAGATTTCTCGAATTCCTAGGAGATGGGAGTAGATAAGAAATGAAAGATCATCCTTATCCTAATACTGCTTTGGATGTTCTTACTTGACTCACCCACATCTATAGTGAAATTTCCATTTATAAAAAGAAAACCTCATTATTTTTACTATGGCTATTACTGAGATAATTATCCAGTAGTTCTGTGTTCAAATTCCATGATCAAAGGCTCCACGTGCTTTTACAAAGGAGGAGAAATCGTTCCAGAGATAGCAAGCCTTTCTTTGCTGCATCTGCCATTAAAAAACCAAACCGAAACAAAACCACAAAACCAAACCCTGAATTGAAGGACTTCTGCAATTTGTAAAGTTCTGAAGTAGAACACGGACCACAGGCTGAGGTTCCCACGGAGTTCCAGGTTTGTAAGTTCAATATAAGACAAGAGAACATGATTCAGTGCAGCCCCAGCACTGTTGGCTTTTCAAATTCAGTGTGCTTCTGTGCAACATAGCAGAAATGTCGAGCCCAGATGAGCTTGAACTAAATGTTTAACCTGCAAGTCTTCCTCACTGTACAGCCAATAAAACTTGCAATGACTTCAATGGGCGCTTGAACCAAAGAGCCCTTCTGAAATTATCTGTAATGAAGAGCTGAGATTTTTTTGACGTTAACTGTAAGATCTGAAACAACATAACATTTAGGAGGCATATAACTTCTTTGTGTGGTTTTGAAGGCTCACTAGTAGAGATCAACAGGATCAACACTCAGAGATTGTGAACCACTCCTGAGAAAACACTTTGTTCATAGTGAAATATCCAAGTATTACTGCTTTCCTTTTAGACCATTGTGCATCAGGAAAGAACCTGACATCTGCCTTTCCATCAAGAGACCTGAGATCAGAAAAGTCCAGGCAAATCTTTTTGTTTGGGCACACTTCTGGCATCAGCAGGTGAGATCTTGCCTGATATTCACTGAGTGCTCAGTTTGAATAGCAAGGCCTTCCAGGGACTGGTGGGGTTTTTTTCATTTCACTAATACAAGGGCAAAGCTCAAGTATGTTCTGTGATTCATTTTGTTTGTTTCTAAGTTGCACAGGTGCTGCTGACAGCAAATGTAGCTGAATCCTTCTGAGACAGTACACTTGAGCAGGGCCAGTGCACACAATCTGGTCACATCCACAGCCATGGTCCTGTTTCAGAAGTATGTAAGTGCCCACCATACTTAGAAACTTTTAAACATCTTCTGCCCAATTTCCACATAAAAATAATGAAATATGTTTTGTAAAAGCTAAGAAAAAACTACTTCTTTAAAAAATTGTCATACTTTTTATATTCTAACAGAAATTTTATTTTTTTCTCCTTTCATTACAAGGCCTCCGCAAAGCAATTTTGGCCAACTTCCAGATATTTCAACAGATTTTATTATTTGTGTGATGGAAGCACGAGAGCATAGATCACCACTTGATGTGTTAAAACACTCGTGCACCAGAGAATTCCTAAGGGCGCAACAATGACAGAAGCATTTGATTCTAGCAGATTGAACCACACCACCTGCAGGAAGGCTGGGGGCTGCCCAAACTGCATAGCTAGTGCAGCTCCAGAGGTTTGGCACAGACCTGGAATGCTCCTACACCTGGAAGTTTCCAGTGCAGAAGTGAACTCCAGAACCACCAAGGGATGAGGCACTGCTGCAAACTCCAGGCTCCTGTATCCTGAGAGCTGGATTAATGTTTGGGGGGGGTGAAATTCCCCTATGTCACATAGCACAGTATCAGTGTCAGAAATGCCTCAGGCTGAGCGTCCCCAGGGAGAGAGCTCAAAAGTGAACAGACTGGAAAAGAATGTAATCCTAAATAAGCTTCCTGTGCCTCGCGTTCAGACACAACTGAACTTCTTCTAAGGAGAAGCACTCAGGGGCTTGGTTTGGGTTTTGTTTGTTTGGGGTTTTCCCTGAGTTGTTTAGTTTGTTTGGTTTTTTGTAATTAACAAGGGAGACAGAAATACGAAACCTTTTGTACTTTCCTATCATGTTGAGAAAGAAATGTGAAAAAGGGTAATAAAGCTTGACAAACTTTCAAGAGCAGTAAACGGTCAAATACAGATTCTTTTGGATCTCTATATTCTAATGAGGAATTTCTCATAAACTCTTTTCAGAGCAGTCTCAAAAAAGGATTGACATCCATACTGGACTTCCATGTTATCCTCTTTTCCTCCAAAGGGTCTGCAGAATAAAAAAGATAAAAAATATACAGAGATGATTGGTTAAGTCAGCTCAAGGGACAAAGTCCAGTAAGGAGGCACATAAAGTTTGAGTTCATCATCATTTAAATCTGAAAACCCAGGAAATACACAACTGACAGCCCCTTCCAAAATAAGTAGGATTTATTGCTTTTTCAACATAATTCCATATTTTGTGCTTTTCCCCTTGCTATACAAACTGTCATCACAGTCACCTGCTAAAGGACTGATCTTTTCCCAAGCAACTCCATTTCAGAAGCATGAAAGGTCTACAAGGGATTCAGACAGCCTGGCAAGTTTGAATTTCATCTCCAGCAAGAGAACATCCATGATAAAATAAACAGAGCAAATTCATAAACACAGGTTATTAGGAAAGTGCAGGATGGTTCCTGTGAGGGGAACCCTGCTAGCCATGAAAACTACAGCAGTGTCTATCAGAGTGAAGGGATTCCATGGACATAGCACAGCTGCAATTTCAAATGTTATTAAAAAAGGAAAGTTCCACCAGACTGGAGCTAACAGCCATTTCTGGACTGGGTGCTAATCCAAGGAACAAAAGCAAATAATAATGCTTAACCACTGCTGTGCAGGGTGAGGCCAAGTCAGAGACATTCCCTAAGTACTGGTTTCTGTCAACATCTTCACCCATGACCTAAAAAAGCAAATTGGGAAAGGATTTCATACCTTTCCAAATCAAATGCTGCAGCTAAACAAGAAGAACTCCAGAAAGACCCCACCCCAAAGCTGAAAAAGCAGACAAAAAGATGACAAAGAAGCCTCAGTGGAAATAATGTTCATTACTGTTCCTAGGCACCATAGCATCATTCTGCCCACTGCAACTATAGAAAATCCCATATTTAAAAGTAAATTTTAGTTCTCAACATGAGGTTAGATACCCTCAATGTTTTCTTATAGTAGCTCTTTCACAGAAGAATAAAATGACCACAACACAAGTCCCTCCACTATGCATTGGAATTTCAACAACATAAAAGCTAAAGCAGAAAATAAATGGTAGAAGACAGTGACAAATCAAGCTTTTAATTTAACAAAATACCCATAAACACTTCTCACATTAAAATAAAACCTGCAAGTATGTTAACTTTAATGACTACTGAACAAAAGACAAAACAATTGGACTGAGTTATCCTATAAACTTCACTTCAGGGTACTCTGAGGAAATTCTGATCTAAGCAGAGAAGTAAAACACTGCTAAAATCTCTAAGGAAGATGTACAAGGAACCTGTGTTAAAATGGCACTGTCCCTATTCCTCTCTAAGAAATTTAATTTGTAATGGAAAACCTGTATTGTAATTGCACCTGGTCCCTTAGATATTTTTATATTCTTTTCAAAAACACTGAACTCTACTTTTGATGGTTGCAAATTCATACAGCTACACTCTTCAGGGATAAGCTCCAAGGGAGGAAAAATAGCTATGAAATGAAATAAACAATATTCTGCACATTTTAAATGCAGGCACAGATTGTGACAACAAACAGGTTTGTGCCTCAGAATGGTTTGTGGGCCTCACAGAACACAAGCAGTGCTGAACTGTAGGTGCCATTCAGTGAAGGTGAAGGGGTCTTACAGAAAAAATGCTGTTTAGCACATCCAGGGTGTTAAGAAAAACCACAAACTACTGCGTGTAAAGGCTATTGAGAACCCAGGATAAAACTAAAATCTACACTGGAATGAAGAAAGGACTGACAAAGCCAAATCTTAATGCTTAGGAATACTTCAATACTTAAAAATCTGGAGCAAGCCTGGTTGCAGCATCACAGAAGTTTAACTCTTCTGTATTTGCTCTCAAGTCAGTTTGCTGGATTTTGCTTTTATGGAAAGGAGGAAAGAGAAGCTGAAAAAGCTGAAAGCCTAACAGAGCTCACTACAAGAAACTGAAATTGAGCTGCAGGATGAGTTCCTCATCCATAAGAGATGAAGTTTTTATTAATGTCTTAACTAAATATACACTTGTTATTTATCTGTTTGATTCCATATAAATGACAGGGATGAGGTGATGGAACCAACGAGGAGCAATGACCCCAGAACAAAAATAAGTACTTGCCATCATTCAGGTTAAGAGAAGACGGCAAAGAGCACATTTACTCTAGTCATTCTAAGAATAGAAGCTCATAATCTATCTTAACTGCTAGATATTTTAATGGCCTGCAGAATATCTCTAACTACATAGAACAGAAGCCTTAAAGGAAATGAAATTCTCAGGGAAAAATATGATCTAATTAAAGCATCTACAAACACGTTTCAGAAATGGGAAAGAATATTTAATTTTGTCAGCAACATCTGCAAAATGTTTTAATACGAGATATCTATAACCTTCCTGACTTTCAGATTTTCAGAGTATGTCAGAATGTTTTTCAAAACACATTAATTGGTACAGCAGTAGTTTGAAGCAGTGCACACCATTTCACTGGGAAAAGACTGTCAAGAAATTGTGGCTGGTTTTATTTCACATCCCTGTCTCTGAACTCTGCCTCAAGCTCCTCTGTCATATCCCAATGGTACTAATATTTGTAATTATAAAGATATCAGAAATTGTAAAGATGTTATAAGATATCCAAGGTATACAAGATCTGATATCTTATATAAGGTTATAAGATATCAGATTTTCAAATTAAATTTTGGCAGCTTTACTTTCAGCAGCAGTCTCTTGCATTTGTGATTTGTTCTAAGCTTTTTTCCCTTCAGTGAAAGATCTTTCTTTAGCTTGAGACCTTCCCTACTATTTCATATTCTTTTTCCTGAGGGCAGGAATTTCATATTTTTTGCTGGGCTACAAGCGTACATGTAGTTGAGAAACCTCTCCCTTTTTTATTATTAATTGCTGTAACTTTGGACAAAATCAGAGGTACCAAGACAGATAACACAAACATGCAGCTCCATATTGGCAATGTGAAACAGGGAAAACTTTTACTGTCCAGTACAAATCCACACCAAGCACATTCTGAAAGACCAGGAGTGCTTTAGCTACAAGCAAAATATCAGCAAGACAATTTTCTCCAAGCCTTCATTCTGGAAACACGTAAAACATAAGTTTCATCACATCTGTTTAATTTTCCAGCGTCCAACAGCAGTTCAGGACACTGTTGTGACAGGGGATACAGGATCTGGGTGAGACAACCAAACTGCCTGCAGGGGCAGCCAACCATTCCTACAGCAGCAAATGGAAAAGGTCCTGAGAGGTTAAGGGAGCACTGAATCCATGGACACCTGAGCAATCCACAATGGCCTTTGGGGAGCCGCACAGATGGGCAAAAATCCTGACACACAGCCACACAGCTCTTCAGGCAACTCCTCTGCAATCCCTCTACCTACACAGGAGGATTTCAGGGGAAAGCATTGTTTTGTGCTCAGGGTACAATAGGATTCATCATTACAGGACTGTCATTAATTTCTTCAGCAAATTTTCAATTGGTAACAGCCCAAGTTCACTCCCCTAATTAGCCTCCTTCATATGCCTTTAATTCAAGATATTTTATATTGGCTCATTCTCATACTTGGTACTGCTGTATCTTCTTGTTTCCAAACACTTAGAATAAGGAAAATGTTTAGCTATCTAATCAAACACTTCTCACTTACTGTGGAAGTCACTGACCTCTTTTTTTGCCCCGGCTATTTGAGAAAAAATATGCAGCTTTGTTGGTAGCTTCAGAAATCATATGTCAGTCCTAAATCACTGTGAAATCCATCAGATTAATCTAGAACAATTCAAAGACCAGAACACAAAATTTGAACGCTGTGCCTGAAAACACTGGCTCAAAACTTATCCAGTTGAATATCATCTACATGCACAGAAGCATCCATGAGATTAGTTTATATGTCTATTTTCTAATTCCAATAAGCAAAAGAGAACAGAAAGGCAGATCAATAGTGCATTCCTGGTTAGTCATAAACAGAAACCAGAGAAGAAAAAAACCTGTGGAGGAAAATTCATTCCCACAGATGGGATCTTCTCCACATTGGAAGTGAGAAACATTAAGACACTTGATAAACAGAAGTGTTTTGTTTTCAGAGCTGTCAGCCTGGTATTCTCTACAATCATTACATGAACTTCCATTTCACATTCAAAAGGGGAAAAAAAAAAGTCACCTGGAATTAATAGAAGTAAAATGTAAATTTATCCTGCTTCCTGCAAGGTGACCACTTGTCACACAGCCCATTGAGATTCCCTACAGGCCTGAAAATAAACTTCCCAAGCCTGAAAGTAAACTTCAGCTGTGTGTAAGGCTGGGAGCTTAATGTGTGAGCATCTGTTCCTGCAGCTATTCCATTTAAAGTGCACTGTCACTTCCAAACTGCAGTACAGGTGTCCAATGCCACCAGTCTTAACCAGAAGCTTCCTATGTATAGAAATATTTTCTTCCTCCTGTTACTTTTAATTGCATCATGTGGAATTACACTGAATAAAATATTGAATTCTAAGATTTATGTAGCTTAAGCAGTAATGCAGTTGGTAACACCTCTTACTCCATTTTCTCTTGTGCTCTATGGCAATTTTGTAAGCTTAAACACGTTAGCTGCTGGCATATGGCATGTTAATACACATGTTGTGGGAGCAATGCTCTCAATTTATCTACCAATAGTTGGCACTGCTCACTCAGTTCTCTACAGCATGACAGCAATTCCAGAGGGTAGCAAAAGTGACACAATGACTGGGCCAGGGTTATATGCTAAACTTCAATGTTTTAGCTGGGCACATTATGTCATTCCACGAAAATTAATTTTTAGTTAAAAAACCTGCAAGGATATGAAAGCTCCATTCTGCTTCCTTATCTTTGTAATGGTTCAGTCTTAAGACATTATCTTGCATTCAGCTCAAGAACACCTCAGTACTCCTGGTAGTGTCCTTTTGTTACATATTTTTCGTTTTCTCTTTACTATTCTTCCTAATTTAGATTCCAAATAAAAATCATACCTCCTAAATATAAAAAGGCAGCAGTGATAACCTAGACTGCTTGCCTTATTCTACCCTGATTTTAATGGAATTGCCCTGACAGAAGCCTGTGGAAAACATCCCACTTCAATACTGGCATCACTGAAGGCTTTATCATCATGGTTTGTGTGATTTTAAACAAACAGCTTTTCTGTCGTTCTGAATCCATGAAGACAACATGTAGATATTTTTTAGGACAAAGATCACTTGGCACTAGTCAATCTTGGAAAAAAGTCAGCCCTCAAAGTCTTGCCTGCTAGCAGATGGCTTTGTGAGCCAGTTACAAGCTTCACTTCACATCTTTCTTCCCTCAGCTCTTTGCAGAAATACATGCATCTATATATTTGTGCTCTTATGTATATATATCAATACATATTTCTATTTTTTTTGCATTTCATTCTTTTGGCTAAATATATAATTCCGTATTCCTCTCCCCTTGCTAATTTTACTTTGACAAGCCTTGACAGATGACAAGAAATCTTCTCTTGTGGCTTTCCCACATTCCTTCGGGCCTGATTGCATATCCACAAACAAAGCTGTCACTGAAGCCACCTGCTTACTGACAAAGCAATGTGTAAAACATAAAGCTACATGGGTTTTCAAATTGCACCCAAAGAACAACAGACAATCCAGAGCCATGAACCAGGACTTGCTTCAAATCAGAGATGTGCCAACTTTGTTACCAAATGTGTGGACTATCACACAACAAGTCTTTTTTTGCCTTTTTTCCCCTCAAATCAGGAGACGGGGAAAAGGAAAGAGAAGATGTCTCCATTCTAACCACTCTATAAAATTCTTTCCCATGACACAAGTAAAATGCTCCAGATTGACATCTGCTGCATGAGCACAGGAAGTTTAATCAGATAATATGGTGCTGGTCCCACCACAAGGATAAATGCACAGGAAACACCTCTAAAATATGATGGTTTGTACCAATTAGCAAAACCCAATCAACAGTACAGGCTGGGGACTGACTGGCTGTGAGCCTAAACGGCTACAGACAGTTCAATGTCAAAATGGACAAGGGAAAAAAGACAAAGGAAAGACTGTTTGCATTTATACAGTCATACATCAGCTATTCTGTACTATTTCCCTCATATTATTGTATTTCCTCATCTTTTAACATTAGGATAGAAATATGTGGGCGAATATTATCTTTCTTTCATTTCCTTACAGCTTCTCTACAGAAATACATCCAATGCATTTCACTTTTATAACATACACTGAAGTTGAAAATAGTGTGAGGACATCTCCATTCCCTGCTCCTTTTCCACTGTCTGCTAGACACACACATTTTTATTAACGCTACAGTTTGATATTTGCCAACACTTCTGAAGGAGTGAGAAGAAATACTGTGATTGTAGATCAAGCTAAAACATTCCAACCTCTAGACTGCTCTAGTTTGGACCAGGGCTGAAAGCTGAAAGCAAATGTGTTTCTGCATGTCGCTAAAGCATGAAACACAGACAAGTGCCCAGTTTTAGCCCCAGACATCTAATAAGTGAGTCAGATAACTGCCCCTTCCTGCTCTGCCTTGCTCAAGATGGGACCCATCAAGAGCAGATATGAAAGCATTTTTACAGACAGCCCAGCCTGCCTCTGAGCTTCAGGGCAGGCATCTCTGCAGTCCCTGCTTCCCAAACACCCAGAGAAGGGCACTCCAGGCTTCCAGCCCTAGCCAGCACAGCCTTCCTTGCACAGAAAAACAGGAAGGAGTTGAAAACCAGCACATCCACATTTAGTTTGAAGGTACCCAGGAAGAGATACTCATACTCCTGCAGTGGAGATACCTGCTGCCTGTAATTGTTCCCTGTTGGGTGGTTTTATAACAATGGCAATTTCACCCACAAAATTTGGAAGGCTTACAACACAGAATTGCATTTGTCCCTGATATTACCCTACATAAGAACACTTTCTCCTGAAAACATACCCCTAGCAATGCATACTTTTAAGATACACAACCAAAGCTCTCTAGCATTTTTACCTGATCAGATAAAAGCTTTTCTTTTCATGTTATATCATCACAAGCTAATTCCCAAATACTTTTCTCTAGAACTGTAACTAAACTGGCAACTGATTTCAAAGCTTATGATGTATAGCAAAGGAAAAATCTGAACTGGTAACATTCTTATAATTGAGGGCATAAGTTATTTTAAACATCTGTAAAGATCCATCACAAGGGATCATGGGAACAGTAAATAAGCCGTACTGTACCTATAAAAAAATCATTAAGGGTTTGACACCATAACTTACTAGCAATGACAATGAGCCTTTACCTATAAGAGTTTGCACTAAAATTTAATTGCAGCTATAAGGAGCTGCATTGTTCAAAAAGCAAGGAAGAGTTTGCAGTAGACACAGGACTGATAAGCTGTTTCTATTCGATTTTGTAGACTTTTTTCAACACTATTTCATTAGAAAAGACATTAAAATTTGTTTTAGTTTGTCATATAAATTTTTCTGCATGGACTCTTCACAGACATATAATCAAGAACTTTATATAAGCTTTTAGTTTTGTTTCTGCTCTCAGTTAATTAGTGCCACAAATGTAAAGAAAACCAAAAATGTCCTTATCAAATTCCTAAGGTGGTTTTGCCAAAAAGAGCCACATATATATAAAATACAACAAATCTAAATTAGTTACTCAGGGCATGCAAATGGTGGCCCTTCTCAGAGTCCAGCTGAATGAGAGGTGACTTCCAGGAACCTGGTCTGTAGCCACATTCAGGAAATAAACCAGTGAGAATTTTAAAAAGTTAGTTCAGCTAGGAAAAAGAAAAATTGAGCCATTCATTGAAACATAAGAGAGCCATGAAAATATTTCTGCTCAGGAACTTGGAACAGTGTTCCTGTTACAACTCAATAGTTCATCATCTTGGATTTGAAGAGGCAGAAATCTTGCAGTTAAAACCAGGAGCTTTTTTTCTCAAAACAGAGGTAGTGAGTTTGGGTTCAATAATCATTAAACAGGCACAGAGGGACATACATTTTCTCATAGTTCTGTCTCTGAAGGCAAATGAGTCCTTCAAATTGGACTCATCATTACTCAGTTCTACAAGACAAGTATCGCACTGAGCTAATTGTGCATAGCCACCCAGCTTTACCTTTCAGCACAAGCTCCCTCATTACTTCCTTGGGATTTTAATAGATTTGCTGTCTCTAAACAAGAGCTGCACAAATAAACAAATTACATTAAAGGTACGTAAGAAGAAAGCCTGAAGTTTGGTCATGGCCTTGTGTTGCAGGTCAAGAGGCATGACTGGAGACAGCACAGGGCACTGAGAGGGCTCGGAGCGCACACAAGGGAGAACAAGGGAGGGGCAAGGAGAACGCGGGACAGCAGTGAGTGGAGGTGCCTGAGCACTTCCCCTGGGCACCCTGGAGTGCTGCAGTGAGCAGCAGAAGTCAAGGGACACAATGCATGCCCTGAGCTGTGGGCAGAGCTGCAACATCAGCATTGGATATTCACACACAACAGGGGAGTTATGCAGGCCAAGGCAGGGGAGAATGTACATATTTCTTACCTAAGGAAATACCTCTGCTTCAGCCTAAAACCCAGGTAATTTCTCACTAGAGAGCACCTTCCCTCTCCAGGGGGGATCTGCCCACTCTGACTTTCTGCAGCTTTTTCTCCTTCCTCAAGAGTATCTGGCATTTATGAAGCCCTCAGGAAGACAACATGCAATTACATGGAGTATAAACATCTGAGTAGCCAAAGGGAAAAAAACCCTCATCCTTATTTGGACATACACAACAGATATTAACACATCTCCACGTCATCCAACAGATCCTGGTTATCTCACTTCATGTGTTTTACTTCAGAAGTGAGTTAGCTCTTACATCTCTACAAAATCTATTTAAAATTACCTGCATCTGAAGTGTTAAACAGATGAGAGGTTTTTTCCTTTCACTCTAAACTATTATGGCACTGGAGTTTGGGTTCTCATTCCCTACTGAATCTACACCAACAAGAAGTATTTATGCTTCAGCTCCCTCTGAAACATCTGGGAGTTGTCTTGGTTCACAATTCATGAAATTCAGTCAGGTGAGTACAATACATGTAGTAAGTTCATAAAGGACTGCAAGGACAAAGTGTATTTTAAGCCAAGAGTCACATTTGGACTGAGCAATTCAGCAATTGCTAGGTCACCTTAGCTGGTAATGGCAGGTAGGATATTCTCTAAACTATGGATATTGGTGGTCTTCACCTCCATCTTCATTTATTTCAAGAATATGAACTGCATTAAACACATCTGAGCCCAAAGTTTTGCTGTCTTTTACTTATCACTGCAGTGACTTCCTTCTACACAAAGAAGACAGAAAAACAATGTCACTTGACAGACAACAAAAAAAAAAAAGGTGCAGCTTTGACAGCTCAGTAAAAGACTACTTCAGTTTCAAAGGAAAAATTGGCTAGCAGAAGTTTTAGTGACAGCGCTGCAGAGTCAAGAGATCTGGGTCTGAATGAATATTTACATCTTGGACATTAAAGGCATTTATCCATGATAGGAACTTTTAAATGAGTAAGCACTTTTCTGTGTAATGCCATAATACTTTCATTCAGCTAAAACTACCCTTGACCCTTGAAAGCCCATACAAACGGTATCTAAAAGAATTCTGAAGACATGTTCTTCAGCCTGCATGAGAGCACAGTTCAGTGTTGCAGTAAGCGAGCTGTGTTCTATGTGTTTGCAGGGGTACCGCACTAGCCTTATCCCATGTAATAACAGAGGGGATTTCAGGAATGTAACCAATCTTCCTGAGCTCTGCAGCAGTCACCTACAAGCTGCTGTAAGGGCTCTAAAAAGACCTTGCAGAAGTAACTTCCAGTTCAGAAGTCCCAGGAGAGGGTGAGGACAAACAAGCCTTGCAGAGTAGGCTGACTCACAATTCCAAGAGCATTGAAGGAGAGGTGCTTCCTGGCGCATTCCAGGGGACAACACCTCCTGTGTCAGAGGTTAAAAGCAAGTACGTGCATTGACTTTCCCCTCTAACACCATGTATCACGTACTTTAGACCATCTGGTGCAAAAGAACTCTTACTTATCACACAGTTTAAATGCATGGAAGAGGCACAACCACCAAATTACTGTTAGAACTATAAATAACTAGTATGTTGTCTTTCCTTATGCAACACTATTCACTTAAACACTTTCAAGTCCATTTCTCTCTCCTGTCCTCAAAATATGGTGTTGCCATTCCCCAAAGAGAAATTTCCCCACAGAATTCTGGGTTGGCTATTCATCGTGTTTCCTAAATCTGGGATATTTGTGTTCCTAAATCTGTGTGACCAATATGAAACTTACTGTTAATGGACTCCTTTTCCTTATTCCATCTTTGGAAAGGGAACAGGTGTGGGGAATCATGGAAATCCCACGCAAGCACTTTGATTAACCCCAGAGCTACTCCCCTTCCAGGGAAGGAATGTATCTCACTTGAAGGCAAAGAACATATGTTCTTGACCATATTCTGCAGTTAGAAAGTCACCAGGAAGAGAGCACTGGTACCATCCACTCTACCATAAAACCCCCCCACCAGAGAGAAGCCGAGTAGTATTTGGTCCACCAAACCTGGGACAACAGAAGCAGAGCCAGTTCTTCAAGGCAAACAATTGTTCTTTGCTCCAGTCAGACTGTCTGTACCTACTGCAGCCATTAGTGCGCCCTCCAGAACTAGCAAATTAATGGCAGCAAGAAAGTGAAAATAGTCAGTGAACAAGTCTTTTGAAAAGATACTGAGGCAACTTAGCTTGCTGGATTTGGGGGCAAAAAAAAATTATATATATTTTTTCTAAATCCAGCAAGCCAAGATATATATTTATATATAAATATGTATATATTATATACATATATACACACACAAACATTTTACATACACATATATATATAAAAATAATTATATATATATATATACACAGTTTTGTGAAGGACCTAGCAGTAGCTCTCCAGTAATATCCAGTACTGAGGGGCTGACAAGATGGCCAAGTCTGCCATGATGCGCAACAGGAAAATGAGAGACAGCAGGCACTAATTGAAAAAAATCACCCAGAAGGTAGAAGGGGAAAAGAGTCGCTGCAAAAATAATTAAGCAGAGAAGCAGAGGCCCAAAGAGGTTGTGCAACTCCATCCCGGGCAGCTTTCAAAGCCCAACTGGCCAAAGCCCAGATGATCCTCACAGCTGACCTACTTTGAGCAGGATGTTGGTAGGTCCCTTCCAGCCCCAATGATTTTGTGACTCTTCTCTCAGCTGTCCCTTTAGCTAGAAGCTTACAAAGCCACTTTAGCATCTCAGGTCACCAGTTCCCTTGCTATTCAGTAATACTGAGCTCTATGAAATGCAAAATACACCATCATTCCAGTTGGACATTCCTTTTTTTATTTAGCTTTCTGACAGTAGGCAAATTTCTGCAGAAAATGCTAGCAACAAACAAGACTCATTAAAGAAAAATAAGAAACTCAACCAAATACTAAAAATGTTGAAGTCTGAGTTTTCAGTTTTCAATTTAAATTTTAAACCTCTTCAAAGAACTTAAAACACATACATGTTTGATAGTTTCATGGAGGGAAGGGGCATTGCAGTTCTAGTTCTCAGTAAGTTTTTTCAATCCATTTATCTTAGTGCATTTTTCCACAGCACTCTACTCTCCCTGAAATAGGAAAATACCCTGTGTTACTCCTAGGCTGAGCAGTAGCCTGGCCACTGCCTAAAAAACCCCATCAGCAGCATTCCTGTCTTGTCACAGACCCAGGCGTCATTGCCCAGGAAAGTAGATTTCTGTTCTTCCTTTGCTAACTTTGACCCTTGGAAAAAGAGTATTTCATTGCTTTATTTGTGAAATTGGAAGTTATACAGAGCAACACCAGAAATATTTCATCTTTTGCCAACAGACGTGTTAATAAAGAGCTAATCCTCTCATGTTTATATCAAAGCTGAGGCAATCCACAGCACTAATGCAAAATCCCTCACTCATCTTCTTCCATTTATGCTCTGTTAATCATATAACATTATTACAAACAATACAGTAAACTAATTACTGTTCAGTCACTTCTTTCTTCCACAGTATAAACTAAATTACTGACTCATGGACCCATTCTCTCTGTGCAGATGAACTCTTTGTTTGTTCTCCTTCCTTCCAGGCTGTTTCATGCCACTTCAATTTGCAGACAACAAAACCTTAAGGATGCCTCCCCACATAACTGGGGCGAGGGTTCTTGGGCTCTGATGGTTTCTGGGTTTGGGCTGGGGCTTGGCTTTTTGTTTGAGGGGTTTGGTTTTGGTTTGTTGTTGTGTCTCTTTGGTTTTTTGTTGTTTTGGGTTTTTGTGGGTTTTTTGTTTTGTTTTTTGTTGTTGTTGTTTTGTGGAGTTTTGTTTTGCAGGGGGTGGGGGAAGAAAGATAAAGCAGCAAGTGGTGGAAGGAGTACGTGTTAAAATGGCTTCAATGAATTTTCTCCTTGGCTGTCAGAGCCACTTTTGAATGCTGTACGTAAAACACTACAAAACCTGGCAAAGTCCATCTGACTCATTACCCTGTAGCCTTGTGAGATTAAATTTGGTGCAGCAGTTCACTAACAGCAAGCACAAAGCAAATTGCACCTATTGCTTCCTCACATTCATTACAAATACCTTTGGGCACACCAACATTCTGTTGAACTATTGCAACTAAAGTATCATGAACCCTGTGTATTTGAGGCATAGTATGAAGAGAGAGGTTTTAGCCTATGAAAACAGAAAGACATTCAGGGAAAGCTTTTAAAACAATCCTCTAAAGAAAAGTAAGAAAATAGAACCAACATAAGCTTCTGAAACAGGCAGCTGGGCAAAACCATGCCAGCATCGTATGGTTTGGATTACTGAATATTGAGTTCAGGATATTAGAATAAATATTGAATACATTTCAAAATATTATTGTTCTGGAGAAGCTGCATATACTCACCATATTCAATGCTATTTTATGAAAGCAAATCAGAATTTGTTCTGAAAATTGTATTATTCTGAAACTGAACCTGAAGACATGTATTCATGCATTATTCTTCTCCTATTTGACAGGGAAGTATGAAAGGCATTAATATATGAATCAGTGTACCACTATCATTTTTCATAGCATGATACCAAATCTTGCCATCCATTTTTGAGAACAATGAAAAGCTTTTTCACTTGCAATGTAAGAAATGTAGCATGGAATCCATTTCAAGCTTCTAACATCATTTGAAACAATCCATGTTTTGAAACAGAAGTGTTTTGCATAAATGAAAAATTCTCTTGGTACTGCAAAGAACACTGTAAGTCTACTCTGTTGATTTATTAATAAAAATATACCACAAACACAACTATGTCATATTTGTGTGTACAATTCATGCTTCAGTGAAACACTACAGACACGTTCAGCAGAGAAAGCAAGAGACACTTTAAAGGCAGCAACAAAATTAATTCACCTCAGATAGGTTTCATTTCCTCCCACAAAACCCAGTAAGACTTGAAAAAACCTCAAAATCTAGGGGAAAAAGTCCTCAATGTTGAATTGTGGATCACAAGCAAGACAAGTAGATGGCACAGAAATCTGTGACAGGACTTGTCTGGTGTTTCTAGCATATTTCTCTCATTTGGTGTATCCAAATTCATCTTCCACACAGAAGTCATATGGCCAGCCCTTAAAATAATTTGCACTTCAGACTAAGTCTGCATTGCTTAATTAGGGATAAACTGCTTTCCAGCTTTCAGCTTGCTTGGAAATACCAAGACAGTACTTTGCCATTTCTTTGTGCCAAATAAGTACTACACGTCACTTCACATTACATTTTACACCAATTGAGAAAAGTGCATTGTGCACTTTGGAAGCACTAAAGGCTTATCTCGTTCTACTACCAATGATTTACTCTCTCCCTCATCTTGAAAACGAGGCTCAGCTTTGAGTTACGGATTCTACATCTGGATATTCACCTCTTGTTTTCCTCCTAGGCCTTTGGAAGAAATGGCTTTTTGCGAATGCCCCTTAGGAGCTCTGCTTCTCAAAACCCAGGAGGACTTATCTTACTATGGACATGTTCTGGTGCTCAAAAAGTGCTGCCCTCTCTGCAATGTGCACAAGGGAAACTGCTTATTAAAAAATTGAGCTGTTTTCTAATAGTATTAGACTAGAAAAAAATTATTTGTTTTAAACATACGCTCCAAATACTGTACAGTCCACCTTGGTGAGCACTTCAAGAAATCATTGAAGGTCTCAATTTTTTATGCTTTTGTACCAAATATTTGAATATTTCACTGAATAAACAAGTGAAATCCAATATCCTTTAAGATATTATGCACAAATATAGCTCAAAAGGCACAGAAACCATCCACAAAGAGCTTGTCCCTAGATAAGTGCAATCAGTAAATCTCTTATCAATTTCAATGCAAAGCACTCTCCGATTTAAATTTTCTTTATTAAGCTCTCATTATTATTCTACTTATTTCTATTTTTTCCCATCAGCAGACTGCATTGCAATAAATATTTGTATATGTATTTGAGAGATACTAAGTGGTATTAACTTTTAGAATAACTGGGATAAATTAAGGGAATTGTGTTCAGTCAATAAGCTTTCCCTGGCAACTGTCACAGGACATACCACTGGTCTCAAAAGCACAGGGACCTATTTACCACATAGCAGACATGTCCAGCAGGTCATGTTTCAAATAATCCACAACTGCTTTCCTTCTACCTTACTTTTCTTGCTGCTCGCTCCCTTCATTAAGCACTTATTTACACTAATAAGTGATTACTCAATTTTCATTTCCTCATTCAGCATAAGTACCATAATATTGCCATATGATATTCAAATAAAATTTTTATATGAGTTTTTAATCAGCGCAGCAAGGGTCTCCCATATCACATTCCTTCCTCGCCTTCTGCTAGATACTAAGCCAACAGCATGAAACAAATCTAATTAAAACTGAAAATGTGGACCATAGGCATTTATGGTAAACATAGAAGAGTGATTTTTTTTTTGCTACTATGATTAATTGCAAGAGTTGAGCTCTATTTTTTTACTTTTTCTTCAAGAAGATATCAAGCCAAAATAAAAAACTTGCCTGTTTATTCATGTTGCAACTATTAAGAGTTCCATTTCCTTTTGCTACTTTAGCACTGTATTCTATCCTACCAGGAGAAATAACCATAAGGGTTTTGTTTGGTTTCCTTTTTATGCTAATAACTCAGTCATAAATGCCACATAGAGGCTTGAAGTTTAAAATTATGTTGATTCTGCAAAGTAGTCATCACCTCTCTATATTTGGACCTGATGACTTTTTTCCCCAAAGTGCTAAGTTGCTATTTCAGGTGGAAACAAAAGTTTGAAAAAAGCTGGGTACTCTTGACAGCCACACCATTAGCAGCAAAAAAATTAAAATTTACAAATCCTACAGAAGCATCACATTTTAATGGTGTAAAATACCAACTTTTTCAAGGTGCTGCGTAGAGTTATGAATGCCTGAAACATTAACTCATTCTCCATCCTATTCCTAAAGTTGAGCTGGGCTGAGCTACTCTCACCAACAGCCTAAACACAGAGCCCAGTGGCAAGGTTCTCTCAAACCCCCTCACCCCATCAGGCTGGCAGAGTCCACATTTACAAGCCTTCAGGGCATGCTGCAGGGTTTATCTATTTATTCAGGCTTTTGCCTGAGGGAGGGCTGCAGAAGCAAAGGGAAGGTTGGCAAGTTCTCTTTATTTGCAACGAGGTCAATTTTATGTATTAATTTATGTACATGCGCCTGGAGATTATGATAGGCACATTTCATACAATAGCAAACAACTTTAGCCATAACCTAATTAACTTTGACTAAGGAAGAAAAGAATTCTCCAGGTCTCCATTAGAGATAAATTCCAGTAAAAAACTTGCCGTGATCACAGATGCTACAAAATAAGAGTCTGTCTAATCCAAAACTAAAATGGGAAAAAAAAGTGCCTTTTCACACACTGAGGCACACACATGAAAATCAAAAGCCAATTTCTAAGTTGCATGTAAGTTTTGATACTGTCTGAGCCTTTCCTTCAATACCCTTTGACTTACTGTTGAATAGCAAAAGAAAAATTCTTCCTTCTCAGTCTAACTCTGGGCACGATTTTGCAAGTGTTCAAAAGCTGTAGAAATACTGTAGTTCATGAGACTTGGGAAAAAATAAAAGGAGCTGCTGGAAATAAGAGAGTCCCCTGAAAAGGAGCACAAAGTGGTAGATTCATGGTACACTGAAATAATACAATCAATACAAGAAATCAACTGCAAAGTGAAACTGATTGCTGAATACTTTCTGAGAAATCTAAAGAGACTTTCCTGCAGGTGTTGGTTTGACCTATTCCCTGAAGAAACAAGAGCAGCATATTAGATTGGCAAGCTCGGGGTACAGCTTAGATGTAACACCGTTTTAAAGGAAAGACAAAAAACCCACCATGTTTTTAAGGTGACACGTCAGTTCTAGAAATGGACTTGAAAAAAAAGCAGCAAGTCTTATGACACCTGCTCTGTTGTTGTTAAATTATTTAGAATTTAGCTGTTATGTTACTTAGCAATGCCAAGGATCAGAAAACAATATGTTGCTTCAGTGACAAACTCAGCCTACACTGGGACGAGACATGTCCCAGACCAATGTATTAAGCTACAACAGCACTCAGCAGAGCCAATAAAAGGCTCCATGAAGATTTTTAGAGAGGCCAAGAGAAGCTTCAACCCTATCAAGTATCTGTTCTGCATTTGCAGATCATCAGGAGGTGCTGAAATGAGTCACTGTGGTTTGGGTGGATGGATAGATCAGTTTAAGAATTGCTTTGCAGTATGGAAATGCCAAATGACAGAAACTGAGGATCCTACCAAAAGCTATAAAGTGACCAAGTACCAAGGACTTACAAAAAAGTTAAGAGAACTTGGATTTGCAAAAGAAGGGCTCATATGGTGTTTAGAGACTTATTCAAACCAACAGAATAACTCATCAACAACTGATGCTCTTACCAAAGGGAACGCACGGTAAGGTTGCAGTTCTATCAGAGACATGAGATGGAGTGTGTGTGAAAAATCAGAAATTCCAAGTATAAGCCACACATATGTCTCAATGATGAGCACACTCCAAATATCTTTGAGAAATATTCATGGCATGTGAACAGAAAACAGTGTGCACTAAGAGTGTGGCAAGTAGAGCAGATCTCAGGAACAGAGCTCATTTTATAAGGAGAGAAGTAGATACTGTATTGTCACAAACACAAATGTAAGGTGAAAGGGGATAACATGCTCAGCAGGTCACACTTGAAAGCTTTCTCTTCCAATAGCTAAATTACAGTGACATTCCTAACAACCCATCTTGTTACAGAGGGTATTGTAAATACCATGGGATCTTTATATTTAATTAACAAATGAAAGTTTTTAAGCTTTACTAATCTGCGGCTGGCTGCCAAATCTGTGGTTTATACCATAATATCAAACATATGTTTTATACAACATGCAACCCATTCAGTAATTTTCACCAGTTCCAGGCATCCGCATCCCTTCCCTTGATACATGAAATGGATTCATAAGCAGCAGATTAAGTAATCAGAACTGGGAGGTGGAAGATTTAGAGTGCAAACCCGTGGGGATTTTCCCATTTGTCACCCCTGGGCTCCGGCAGTGACTTACAGAGAATGTCACGTTTATCTACAGACTGTAAAATGAAGTTGTTAAGCACAAACAAACTCAGGATGAAAAGTACAAAAATGACTTAAAATTTCAAATCTATCTTCCACCTCCCTGGTGAGATAAAGCTGTACAGCCTCCACTGTGCCTGATTCCCAGTGCAAGTAAGGGAACATATGGATTAAAACTGCATTACTGGCTTGGTCACAAGTCCTGTGGAAATGCCATGTAATATTTCCTTACCTGAGCAATCATCCCATCAGACATGGGATCAACTGCCCTGTAGGTAATGTAATAATTCTGAGGAGAAAGATGAGGTTAATGATGCAAACTCAACCTTTCAAAATAAACCCAAAAACTTGCCACAGCAATTTCAAAGTACACAAATTTTTCTTTTTCACAAATGAAAACTTTTTTTTTAACACTAAGTGAAGCCTTAGCAGTATTTGTTTACAGTGTTAAAAGCTTTCTTTAGCAATAACAAAAGACTGAAATGCAAAACCCCCAGGAGAATCACTTGCATTAATAACAAAATATTTTTTCAGACAGTAATTGGACAGTACACCCGCTCTTACATGTAACGGGTAACATTTCTAAAACTATAAAGCTGATTGCAAAAGAGTTGTTTACTGTGAAAACTCTTGTGCTTCACTTCAGCCAGAAAAGTCCCTAAATCACAACGACTTGAACTATGAGTATCTAGTATCATGAGGTTGTGGGGTTTTGATCATCACACATTTTATTTACTCAGAACTTCTGACATAATTGTCACGACTACTGAAATGTTAAAAGTGATTCTGTTATCCAGCCAACACATTTGGAATGGAAAGAAAGGAAAAAGCTGTTTTTTTCAAGGTTTAAGAACATGAAGTCCTTAATCTGTCTACTTGTTTATCATAAGACCACTCTGTCTTTGTTGGGTATGGATACCAAACATAACAGATGGTCCGCCAAAACCCTATCACGTTTGCTTCAATTATTTGTGAAAGACTGCAGAGGGGGAGGAAAGAACTAGGATGATACATTAAAATCTAAAAGAAACACAAAGCCAGGTACTAAACAATAGAAAGAATGGCATGCTGAAGAAAATAGACGTTTGTGCACAAGTCGCCCTGAAACAGCTCCAGGATATTTCACTTCAACAGAAATGAAGCAAGTACAGAGTCAAACAAACATGGTGTCAAAAAAGAAGATGGTTTCATGGTTAATTCTGCCTACATAACTGTTTCAGCACTCCAAAGGGACTTACAGCTGATTTTGCATAGTATTTCCACAGAATTACTAACTTAGTATTATGAGAACATATGTAAAAGATAAAGATACACCACTATGTGCAACAATTAACTCTGATTGCAAAAGGGCAAACTTGTAATGTGAAAGGAGACCAAACGACCTTTTAAGTACAAGGCAAAGCTCAGCAGACAGTAATGTGCTTTCTGATTCTCCTAAGCCCTTAAGAACGATTTTCTTGGGCCAAGGTGTTTAAAATACATGTATTTATGGTATTTAAGAGATCTAGTTTAGTGATGGAACTTTTAGGTTAATGATTGCACTCAATCTTTTGCAACCTAAATGATTCCAAGCAGTAGAATGTGTAGAACCCTCATGTGTTTCTATATGTCTTATGAATTTGCCACCAGCACTCCACCAAAACACAAATGACAAAACTAGTAGTAATAAGTCAAGCATTCAAATACTAAAGACAAAGGAAACAGATTAGAAAAAAATATGGCAGAGACTTATAGAAACATGTTTGAACGTGATTTTTAATTTTTTTTCCTGAGCTAAAAGTGTTTGACCACAGAACTGAAGAAATTCAGGGCATTGAAATGGGATAATTTCATTATGTAATTTGATTTCCTGTGTATTGCCCACCACTGCACTTTTACTTAGCTACTCTTCCCTCACTGGATCCAGTAAGTTACATTTATCAAGATTATCTTCCTCAAGATGCCAGTACTTCTTATGAAGACACACCAAAACCAGAAAAACAACTAATTACTTTTGACAATATGTTCCAAAGATTATACTCTCAGTTATGGATAAAGTCCAAACAGTGATTTTCAGGTTTTTTCTTGTCACTGCCCATCAGCAAAGGCTCCTCTTACAAAATTCTTCAATACTGAGTGCTTTCCTTGTCAGAACACACTGGAAAACCTGTTGATTTGTCATACACGAATAAGCTATATATACAAAATTACAACTATATTAGATAAATCGGTATGTAACAGGTAACCTACAAAAGCTATTCTGAGAAAAAAGTTCTGTTCAAGTAACACAATTTTTGTGAAATTCACACTGTCACCATAGATTTGCAGTCTTATGGCAATCAGAGAGAAAGGCTAAATACTTTCCATTATACTTCAGCAATTAATATAAGCAATTAACAAAACTGAGTCCCCACATTTACTGGGGTAAACAGAAGAAAAGCAACAATTAATTTGCCTTCTCCCCTACCTTTATATATAGCTACTGTCCTGAACAATTCTTTTAATATACAAAGGAGATTAAAAAATTACATTACTAAAAAATGTTACTAGAAAAACTGTAGTGTTCACTAGCAGATTTCCCTGATAACTAAATTATGTTCTTTGAGGTTTAGACTTTATTCCATAGATAGTTGAGTCCTTCCTAAATGAACTAGAAGTTCTGCCTGAAGCCTTAAAGCCCTGTTTTGAAATAACTAGATCCTGCATTTTAGGGTAAAGCACGCCTGAAATCTGAAGTGCACTTTAATAATTCACCCTCCAAGGATGAAGGTTAATATGTAGTAACATCTCAGAAGTTACTACAAGGTGCTGCACTCCTGCACTGTATTGTGGGGCTCATACAAACGAAGCTTTCAGCTCTGCTGGTGAAAAGGATGGTGTAAAACCAGGCTAGAGCATGGAGACCTCCCTCACACCATGTGCTCCATCAGCCCAAAAAACCTCACCCTGAACAAATCACAGCTTTCCGGTTCTGAAACAAAGGTTTAACGCCCACGGGAGGCTTGAGAGTCACTTTTCAGCACACACCTCCAGCTTTGCTCTGACATGGATCACTCATCACTCCAACACTCCTCCCTGTCTGAGGTGACCCATAATGGGCTGAGTGCTCCAGGAGCACACACCAATTGTCACCACCCTTCACCACCTCCAAACCCAATCATCACTTCAGGGTCCATCACCTCTACTGCAACCTGTCCAGATCTGACTTTTCCCCAGAAGAGACATGAAGACAACTTGAGTTTTACTGATATTTTTAGTAAGAATAAAGGGGATGAAGCTGCAGTAGAAGTTCCCTACAAATGATTCTGGAAAGCACTGGTTCAAGGCAGTGTGGGAATCAGAAACTCTTGATGAAAATTATTTAAACCATCATATAATAATGAGTAATCCAAATTCCACACCTCTTGAACAGTAAGAGAAAGGTGAGAAACTGCATCTTTTACCAACACACGCATGTTGGACATGAGCTCAGATCTTGGGAGCTGTCATGGAATGTTTCACCCTGCTCATTTGCCTCGCAGTGCAATCTCTCTGACCATTAACAAGTAATTTCTTTGTAAGAGCCAGGAGCAGCTCAGCTCAGCAACCATCTAATTTCTTAATAAAGGAGAATAAATCATGGTTACCTGTGAAGAGGATGAAGCCATTGTCTCCGCAATTTACAATTGTCACAATTGCCACTCTTATAAAACCAGTCTTTTCAGTGTCTAGCTCAAAACAAATACCTTTTCTCACATGTGTCATTGCAGATAACTGCAATTCAATCCTATTTTTGAGTCTTTATTGTAGGAGGTAAACAAAAGAGCATCTGCACTTTGGTTATTTTTTACTTGGTATATGTGAAGAGATAACTGCAAGGAGTTTCAGTGCTCAAGTTTATGTTAATCATGTCTGTCTAATAGTTCACAAAAGAGAGCATTCAGCATTTTCCACTCCATTTCAAAATAAAAGGAATAAAAGTAAACACAAGAGCCATGTAACATCAGAATTCTTTACAGCTGCCCTATTTCAGTTGTATATGTGCACTATTCTTGTCTGTCTAGCCTTACAGAGGCTGTGCCTACCTTATAAACAGTATGAAATTCAGAAATTTGAAAGAAAATTTAACTATAACAGCAGCACAAGCCATTATGTTCCAGCAATGCATCATTTTTAGAGAAAAAAATTGCATTTTCTTCACAATGAGCAATTGATGGATTCAGATAGTACATCTGGGATTTCTATTTCAAGTCTATTATTTCACAAAAAATAGTTCTAGTAAGGGTAAGGCTAGATAAATATTAGAAGAGATTGACATTTCGTGTAGATTATTTTTAAGATCTGAAAATAATTTGGTAAGCATTGTACCAAACAGTGAAGAGAAAAACCTGCAGCTCATAACTCAATGTATTAATTTGAAATAAAGGATACATTCCCAAGGGTAAAAAAGAGAAAGAAATGCCCTGCCCCAAACAACTGTGAAATTATAAATTATTTTCACCATTTGCTTACACACACCCTGGGCAGCCCTGCAGCCAGGGAAGGTCTGGCCCAAAGCTATCCCAGCCCATCACAGGGAAGGCAGGAGGCTGAGGAGAGGCTCTCACAGCTCCTTTAAAGCCAGCTCCAGGGGCTCCATACTGGCCACACCATTAGGGAGAGACCTGAACTAAGAAATCTCCTCCACAAGGCAGTTGTTGGCGTTTCTTGTTCTGTTCTTTTTTTACTCCAGGGCTCCCTTAGCAATTAAATGAGGCTGATTTGGCTGAGCTAAAAGAAATTTAAAGCATTATTCTGTGTTTTAAAAATATTGTAATTTCTAAGCACTTTGATGCTAATTAACCAATTCAAGCAGAAAACAGACCTCTCTTCACTCCACGACTTGTTTCCATTCTGGAAGCAGATTGTGGGGTTGGTTTTTTTTTGGAAGATATTAGGATCTTGCAACAAGATATACCCAAGCAAATCTAACTATTTATAGGAAACAATAGATGACATTTTGTCTTCAGAATCACAGTATCTTGTTAGATTGTGAGTGTATAAAGCCCAAAACTATGGGTGCAAAGAGCTGGTTTTTTGTGGTTTGTTGGTTTATTTTTAAATGTAGCCCATCCTTTATTAGAGTATGAAATTAAGTTCACATAATTGCAACACTATATGCTATACGAAGCATGGTAAGTATATGGGAAACACAAGAATAACATACATATGGATCTAGGTAAGTAGTAAAGGTGGGTTTCCTCAAATTTGTTCAAAATAAGTCTACTTAAGTCTTCAGTGTGCCAACCTGTATTTCCTTATTCCATGAAATAATTTATGTCTTTTTAAAATAATAGGAACCAAATAATTCCAGAATTATGTACTTGGAAGGGGTGTTTCCAGGTGTCTTTTGTTCTGTGCCAATGGATAAATAAAGTTTAAATGGGAAAAAAAAAAACAAAACAAAAACAAGAGGAAACCAGTCTGCATGTTCCTTCAATGGGGGGGAAAAAAAACCAAAAACAAGAGGAAAGCAATCTGCATGTTGCTTCAACATTCCTTTCTTCTTCCCTCCTGATACACAACCTCACCTCTCCACCTGTAATAGCTTCCTAATCTATTAAAATTGTTTCCACACTATAAACACAGTATGTGCAACCCAAATATTGCCTCCAGATTCAAACAGTGAAATAAATATCAGTGGTTCAGTTTTCCTTTCCTTCCCACTTTTGGGAAAAAGGGCTTTTGGCTCTCAAGCACACCTAAAGATGAAAAGTTATTCATTCTCACATCAAGCACACCTCCAAATGAAGATCAGGAAAAGAACTTTGCATATCCATATCAGTTGCCCAGCGTTAGATGTTCAGTACCATTGGTTTATCCAAGTCACAATCACTTCAGAGCAGAACCAATTCCCTTTTTTATACAAGTATCACATCAGGGAGCTTTCATTTGCAGGGATCTACGTCCAGCCTGTTTATAGCATGCAAAGGATGCAGTGCAATATTAGAATTTTACACACACGTGCTTTTGGCTCTATTGTAATTTCATTAACAATATGTAGTAGAGAACTGTGTCGGTCACTCCTGAACAACACTGGGATGCATGATGACAACACTAGATGACAAATAGAAGCCATCCCCTCAATGACAAAATCCAAAACAGCTTTGAAGGCTTCAGATTAAAAACTCCCAATTACCAATGAAGTTCGACCAAACTCTCCTTCCCCAATCTGGATTCAAGTAACATGGTGGATTTGGCCTCAATTCTTACAGTTGTTTAAGGATACAGCAAGCTTGAATCCTGTAATTGAGACATGGATTTGAGACTATTTTTATGCTGATATTTGAGTACAAATATTGTTTAGGATCTTAGTTCCTATTTCTCCTCAGTAGAGGACAACCACAGGAAAAAAAAAATCAAACAATAAACCAGCAGTTGTTTTCCTTTGTTCCCCATTACACTTAATAATTTTGTTACTCATAAACATTTGGGCATTTTTGGTTTTGATCCTGCTGGGGTTTTCACAGTTCTGTTATGATCTCACTGCATCATCTTTCACTGTATTATCTACAAAGCCATTTGGCTACTCAGGTTAGAGACTGCACCAGTTTCCAGGCACC
>NW_005054298.1:27571120-27581409 GCF_000277835.1 Geospiza fortis | reverse complement strand
ATAACTTATTACGGGTTTAATTTTCTATTTCCTTAATAATTGGTTGATAAATGAAAAAAGGGAACATGCTATTGATATCCAATCTTTTCATCCTTCTATTAAAAAGTAACTTCAAAGTTTTACACAGAAACCCCTCAGGAAAGTGCTACTACTTGTATCAATAAAATATTGAAGGAAAGTTGCAAGTTTCACTTCCACTTGACTGTTCTTGGGCCACTGTAACACATGCTAAAGAACTACAGCAAAGTAAGTTTCCCTAAAGGCTGGGGAATGACTACTTTTTTTTTAATCAATCAGCTGAAGTTTGTTGATTAGCTGGTTATGCTTGCAAACCTTGTACTTTATTCAGGAATGGAACATTAGAAGATTTTTATTGTTAAAACTCATTTTTTTAAATAAGTATCTGTTTAGGCCACAAAAACTTGCTGTTAAATACAGCTTTTAACTAACCAATAGCTGAGCTTGATTGGACCAGCTATCAACAACAAAAGGAGCAAAAATTCCGTATCCTTAGCCCAGAATAAGGAAGCCAAAGCTACCTAATTCCTAGACAGATGGCAATAGAAACTTGGTGAATGGGTATGAATTTTTAGGATTCCAATACTGGCAATGCAGGGAAAGCCTCCTAAGCTCAAGTGCATGCAGCACACATCCCCCTAAGCTTGGCCTGTCAGGCAAACCAGGGCACATGGGCTGAAAACAAAAGCAAACTTGTGGCTCACTTGCACCCTCCCAAGCAGCAGAGCAAACAGAACCACTGCCAAGGCTTTCCTCTCTCAGTTCCAGGCACGTGCAGCTGGCACCAGTGTGCTCTTCTCATGCACCAAAGGCAGCAGATGGAATGAATTACATATTTCAACAGCCTTTGACATCATACCAAACACCTTGGCTTTTAGTTTGAGAAGAGTAACTCCCGGGATTTTTTTTTTCCCAGCTTTCACCATCCAAATAAAAGTCACACACAGTTATTTCCTTCTTTATAGGACAATATAGCCATGCCATATGCTGCAGACTCGCAAGTCTTGCATAGTGAAACAGTGCAACAATAACAAAATAAAATGTTCTGAGTTTGGCTTTGTGGCTGAGGCATCACTGAGCAATGAGTTGCAGATAATGAACAAAGCTTCAAATCACAGAACAGGGCAGTTTGAGTTGGAAAGGGTCTTAAAAATCACCTATGTCCTCCACTACCTTCCCACAGGCAAGAACACCTACCAATGGCCACTGCATTGCAGAAATTATGGTGTGTTCAGTACTTTTCTAAAGCAAAGAAAAACTCAAGCCTCTACAGCTTGGCAAAACTGATCAGCTGTATTTAAGAAACATCATTAATTGATTTTAGTTTGTTAAATTTCCTAGTTTCAGCTACCTTGTGTAAGTGCACTACCCAGGGAGGTTGAGGACTGTCCTGCTAGTCACAGTGACAGTGCTGCCAGGAACAGCACATCTAAACATGCCCCACAAGGTCTTGCTTTCATCCAGGAAAAGAAAAATCCCCTCCAGGCACCACATTCAGCTGGAAGTCTGTTCCTGAACTGCATCAGAGGAAGTCTGGCTGCTCACATCTGTGACTGCAAGTCCAAGGAGAGGCTGGACCACAAACCCGTTCCAGCACCTGCCTTCCATCACTTGCTTGCTCTCCTCTCTCTCCCAGAGCAGCTGTCAGACAGACCTACACACGTCTGAAACATCTTCCCCGTGCCTTTCCTCCTCCCCCCAGACTACAAAACTGTACCCCTGCCTGACTCAGAGGCCATCCAGAGGCTGCTTCAGCAGAGGGCACAGTGAGAGTCCACCCTGAGGAGAGCCAAGCTGGAAGGCACCACGGCTGCACAGAGCCAGGACATCACCTCACCTAATTCCTCTGAAGACCTCAAAATTTTCTCAATCTGATAGAAGTTCTCCCATCCTTAGATGCTTACAGGTCTTCTGTTTTCCTGGAGCAAGCTACCAAGTGCCTCTTGGCTTTTATGCTAACAATCCTGTCTTCCAGTCTCAGTTTTTGAGCAGATCAAGTGAATGCACCTTGTTCTGACCTTGGTTCCTTCCCCTTCTGCTCAAGTGGGATCAATGCTGGCTATTCTGCCTCTTTCAGATAAGAAAGGCTATTCTGCCTTTTTCAGGCTCTATCAGACCCATATCCTCCCATAACTTCTTAGCTGCAAACTCTGCATGTACAAGTGACTTTGATCCTGGCCAGCTCAATACTTCTTTGAAATACATTACCTGGTAGCACCAATAGGGATGAAAATCTCTTTAGCCCTGGTAATATATGAAATGAGGAAAGAGAAAACCAAGTATGATAGCCTCACTCTCCTGCTCCTCCCTTTAGTTTATTTGTATTCAACAATTTTAATAACTCTCAAATTGAGCCTAAACAATCCTTTTTTTTTTAATCCCAGTTTAACAAAGAGAAACATTCAAGCTACAATACTTATCTTTCTCTTCTCTGCACACTTTTTCTCCAAAAGCAGTTTTTGTTATTTCTACTGGGGAAGAACATTCTTATCAACTGGAAAAAAGTCTGGCATATCCCTAAGAATTTTCTCTCTCAAAAACTGCTCTCTTAATGGAGTCAATTGATAGTCTGCTGCAGTTCCAAGTGGAATTAGGGGCTTCTATGTACCTAATTCATTCCAAAGGGTGCCCTTTTATTCCAGCTTTGTTCAAGACACTGTCTCACTTTGCTTTTTCCTAATTATTGTATGCCTCTGAAATATACCTCCCTCCCCAGTTTCTCCTCTTTCTTGCAAGAGGGACAGCTGAGAGAGACAGGGTTTTCCTGACAAAGATGAACTACTTCAATTCATCTCAGTTGTCTGCTATCCTAATCTCTCAATTTCCTTAAATCAGCCACTCAAAGTGAAGAGAATAAAATGCTTGCAGATACAGAATAGGGGAGAAAAGAGCCCAGCACACATAACAATGGTACAAAGAAAGTAAATTGCTATGTTAAAAAAAAAAATAAAGCACCAACTCAGCCTATAGAGCCAGGCAGAAATAAACAAAATGCATTTTAGAACCAAAATGACAAGGCAGAGCAAGATGTGGTTCTCAATCTGTACATTCAAAGCAATTTTACTTAAATAAAAGGAAAGTACTTATTTGTACTTTGTCATCACCGCTGTGTCAAAATAAACTGATCTTAGCCTTCATGTTCAGCACCACATTCATCTAATTTATTTGCTAATTTCTGTGTAGTACATAACACACTATGCAGTTTAAGATGTCATTGAAATAGAAAACACAACTGCCACACAGTTTTTAATTTAAATTGTGGATGTGGCAGTGTATCCTGTTCCTTTCCTGGGAGTGAAACCCAGAGATGCACCTTTTTCTTTGCTGTTGATCAATTAAAATCATCAGCTGTTTATGCAGAACTGCTGGTAACCTTGGAAGTGTCATTTCTCTTCCTAAGCCTCATGAACTTCATTCACCCATTTGTTTAAAGGTACAACAAACTAACAATGTGAATGTTTTAGTTATAAGTACATAAAAATACTCCAGGAACAGTCCCTGCTCATGCAAAACATCAACTGCAAAGAATGATACCTGCTAAAGAGCTACTGCATCAAGCTCTACAAGGAGAAGGGAGCATAAATCCATGTCCAAGTCTTTAATTGCTAGAACAATCTAAACCTTTCAGCTTGCTAATTAGTTCAACTCATACTGACTAAGGCATAACAACCTGGGGCTTGTTATAGGCAAATTTTAAAGGTGTATCAAGTCTGTACAGGTGTACAAACAAGCCATAAAGTTGTGCTGCTTTCCCCCACAAGTAGGAAGTAACTTTTTTAGCACATTTTGTTCTTTTCCACATTTGAGCCTTAACTTAAAATGGTTGCCCTTGCTCTTAGCTGCAACTTTCCAGTGATGCTGAGGTCATTGTCAGGTGTATAAAGCACTCTGATTCTTAAGTTAAAGAACCATCATTAATCCAGTCTTTTAAATAATATTGGCAGAACAGGGAGAAAAGCAGTTTGATGGAGGTCAGACATCAATGCAGACTGGTGAACCCATACACAACCTGCATATTTTAATGTCTTACATTTATGACAAGAACACATTAGTGATTTAGAAGCCTCACCCTTCTTTCATGGGTGAAGCTCTGATTCTAAATGAATTGTCCATGATTGTACTCATTTTTCTTTTCCTAACCTTTCATTAGAAATATATGCACAGTTTTAAGGGTATCTTTCAGAAAGTTACAGAATGACTACCCCACTTAATTATGCCCCGAGATCCTCACTAGTATTCAGAATATTTAAGGGAATCATAAAAAAATTGTTTAAAAGCTCCTAAAGGTTGTTATAATTGGCAGTCCTGGTTAGGCACAGCCAAGCAATACTATTAATTCATTCATACCATGCACACACTTATGTGCAACAACCTGTGGCACAGGCATCACAGTTACTACTTCCCCATTACTATGGGGAGTATTCTCTGATTTTTGAAATGCTCAGCAACTTAGTTTTCCAACAATCCTCCACCATGTTCCTTGTCTTTTCGTAACAGTCCATTGTCAAGTCATAGACACAAACGTTTTAACTGAGCCCATGCTGGCTGCACATTTGCTGTTTACTGCCAGGTGCTATCTGGAACGCAGTTCTGCTCCATCCAAAACAGACAGGCTCAGCCTAACACCTCCCCTTGCCATGCACAGCCCTCACTAGGAGCAGTTGTTCAGATCAAACCTGTTAGGAAAATTAATCTACAAACACCAGAGGTTTATGTCCAAAACGGAGACAGAGGAGTCCTTTTACTTTATTTGAATAAAGGGAGAGGCCATGGGGCATTCCCCTGGGATCTCTCAAATTTTTGGAGGATGAAGCCTCCTTTTTATCGTAATTTCCCAGCCACATTCCCCTTCTCTCTTTCCCCACTGGCTGAGGTACAGATTTCCCTCTGATGTATAACCCTCCCTTTTAATTTTTACATCTTATGGAATTTAGGGGGTTTTCTTCCCCATTGTTTCTTTCATCTTTCAAAGTCTAATTTAATTTATCAGCAAACCTAAAGTTTATTTGTAAAAGCAAATATCTTTTCCCATTCATATCAATCAGTGGAATCCTTCTCATTGTTTCTTTTATCTCCCAGTGCTAGATTTATCTACCAGCAGACCCAGAGCTTGTTTGTAAAGACAAATCTGCTATTCCTCTCAAACCTGGCAGCCTGGCCGGATGAACTTGAGCAGCCCTGACCTACACACCAAGCTCCAAACCTTTCTCCTTCATGGGGCTGTGTCACAGCCAGGCTGCCCATATCACACCACCAGTGAGGCACTGGAGCAGCCAGGATCCCTGTCTCACAGCTGCATGGATGCAGCAGGGAGGACACATATGCACGCAGAGTGGAGCACATGGTGCCTGTCTTTCTCAAAGCTGATTATTCTGATGTGCTCTGACAGGAGCTCCAGCAAAGCCATACCCTTTTCAAAGGCTCCCTTGCTGAGTGAAAGTCAGCAGATGTGGCAGTGGAACAGCATTTGGAAGGACTGAGAAGCCAGGCATGGAGACTGTTCTCTCCCTGCTCTGACACAAACACACAGTAGTCACCAAGCAGAACCTCCTCCTGTAAGCCCAGTTCTTTGGGGAAAGAGCTGGGCAGCAGGGAAAGCCAGAATGATAAATTCCTGCCACTCCCTTTCTGTCTATAAAATAAACTGGGAAGGAAGCACACAGAAGTGCCAGCAACCTATCATGAACTAGGTGGGAAAACAGACACCAGCAGGAAATATGGCATTTTAAAGACACTTTCAAAGATAATTTACAGTTACAATAGTGATCCACAGCACTGAGAAATTATACCTGTCAGATGACTAATTGGTGATGAACACCACATGATGGAGTGAAGCTGTTTGACAATAACTGTCAGCGTAATCACAAACAAAAAACACCAGCTACATTCACAACAATCCCATCCAGCATATTAATGAGGGAGCTGGGACAAGCCTTCAAAATATTCTGCAAGACTGAGGTCAAGCGACAAGTGATTTCATTTCAGGCTAAAAACCTTTGTAATAATTTATTAGCTGGTACTTTTTTGTTGCACTCAGATAGAAAACAAATCAGTTTCTTACTAAGAAAAGCAATCTAATCTAACCATATGCAGCACCTCGGTCTGAACTTGGACAAACACTCTCCTCCTCAGATCATAAAGGAAAATAATTTCTATCTAGGATAAAGGGTTTTTTTTTTGGCCTTAACCTCAAAGTCCTCTTTAGAAATCTACTTTTATAATTTTAATCAAATTCATTCACCCCCACATACCACAACATGAATCTAATCACTTGCTTTGCAAGTTTAGTACCCAGAGACAGTACAGAAGTTTTAACAGCTGTTGGAAAAACATTGCAGCCTCTGACTTTTTTTACTGGAGTTACTGCAGCCAAGGTTGGCTGTAAATTGATGATGCAGCTGGATTAGATGTTAATATGCAGCTTGATATATTATTCATGAGAATGAGTCACAGACCTAATTAGAAACATGACAAGAAAAGCTTTTCAATCCACAATCTGGATTCTCCCTGACATGAAAGATTTGACATGTGAATACATTTTCACTTACTGAGAGAAAAGAGACAAATGACCTTTCACATCTAAGCACAAAAAACGTCATGCAGGAGATGCACAACTTGCCTTTCTGAGAGTTTGGGAAAAAAAGAAGTATCCCATTTGATATAAAAGAAGGCCTTCAAAAATGTGATTTACCCTTTGATGGAGCATCTATGTGCTTACAAAACACCCATTCCACGTACCTTAGCAGTCACAGACTTTAAATAGAGGCTTTATAGCCCTCTGCCAGGTGATCACATCTTGGGCTCCAATAAGGTGACACAGGACATGTCCCATCAAGGCATTTAGGTCTGATAACTGGAATCTTGAGAAAAATCACTGCTGTTACTTTTTTTTTTCACATTTAGGTAAATTACTCCTTATCTCATTACCTAAAAATTGGCTGATTTAATTTTTACATCTATTTAAATCTTACAGTCATATTCCAGGCCTAGATGAGACTACATTTCAGATATAAAAAGATGAAGGTATTGCTGGATAAATTTGAAATAAATGTGGTTTGCCAGGCAGAGAAAGAATATTATGGGAAACATTTTCTTCAGCTTACAAAACAAGCCACCACAATATACTAATGAGCTGTCAGGATGAAAGAAAGTACTTTAAACAAACTATTTTAACTTAGATGGCAATTAGTGTGACCCTTACAGTACGCACGGAAAAATGGAAAGACTCACATTCCTACCCAATATTGATCTGCCCCTGGTAAAACCAAAGGTTACCCCAATGTAAACAAGGCTTCCAAGGAAAACAAACTCAAGTGGCACATAAGCAACTGGGAGTTTTTCCAGACCTTACAACACTGGGCAAGAAAAGTCATTACTAATAAGCAGCCAACAGCTTTGCACTCAGATGTCTGTGTTTGAGGGCAACACTGAAGGAGAAAGAAAGGAAGAGGTCAGGATGTACTTGCTTCTAAAATTAATAATTCATTAAAAATTTCACTTGAGAGAGCCGTTCTAAAAAAAAAACCCAAAAAAAACCCCAAAACAACTACTTGAGAAAGACAGTGTAACACCTCAGAATCAATGTTGTCCATGTCCTTACTTGTGCAGGACCAGCTCCTGAGCTCTCTGTAAAACACGCAATCGCAGGGAGATTTCACTCACCCCAAGCTGCTTTTGTTTCCCGTAAGCCAGGAAAACATGAGCCCTGCAACAAGGATAAGCAGCTATTTCTTTCTGAGATATTTTTAAGCAACAGTATTTGTCAGCAGGTCAAAACCATCTACTGGTAGTGCCAGTCATTCCACCTGAAGGCACCAAGGAGCAAACAAGGGCTAATTGGGTAAAAGCTACAAATTATTAACCATTGCCTCAAACAACAATTGTGATACCTGGCCTTGGAATATTCTTAACTGTTTCAAACTAAGAAATTAATCACAACCTTTTATAATCTGTCAGTGCTCAGGGATATGCTTATTTCCCTTCTTAGTGAAAAAAGGCTTTTGGAATTCAGTGAAATTTGTATTTTAGAGGAAAATGTGGAAGAGATTAAGAGCACATTTTCTGAATTTGTAAATCAAGACATTTTATATCTCCAGCCACTGCTCTTGAGATCACTGGAATGTTCATGGTCCCGAGGTGGATTTTGAACAAACTGAAAACCCATAATTTAATGATAAAAGCCTCAACTAAAGCAAGATCATGAAACAAGAGAGAAAAAAACCCCAGGAAACGAATCCGAAAAGTATATCAAGACTTGACAACTTAAACCCTATGAGCTCAGTTTCAAAGTCTTTGTCATCAAGCTGTAACATTCACCAAACACAACTCCCCCATGGGATGTAACTCTTCACAGGGCTTATTGAAGAAGAAAGCAGCAGCTCACACCCTTGACATGGCCAGCAACAGAAAATAAACCTCAATCTGCCACTGCTCAGAGACTCATTCAGTCTAGAGAGGGAGCTCTTGAAACACTGCCTCTTTATATTCTTCTCAGCTCACTTGAGAGTCCAGTAGTTAACAGCCAGAGGGGAAAAAAAAAAAAAGAGAAAACAACCCACAACATGCTAGGAAAGGGATTTTTACAAGTTTGGTTTCCTTGGCTAGTATATTTACACAGAATTTACTTCAAAGGCTCGTAACATAAAGGTTTCAAAGAAGCAGTGTTCTGCTCTGGAGGTTGTTTGTTATGGCCACTTTCAAACTAAATAATAAAAACCCTACTAGCTGATGGTCATGTGCTAGAAGTTACACCAGACAAATGTGGCAAGGCTGCTGCAGAGTCTGGGGCTCCTCCATGTCTTTCTCCTAGCAGTCCATCATTTCCCCTCCGTTACTGAGTGCCTCAAGAGATCTAAGGAAGGGCGGAGAGACAATACAATAAGTCTGTCATATCTTAAAACAACAACAAAAAAAGTTTAAAACTTTTTCATCTCCACCCCCACACTCACTTCTGGGCTTGAATGATACAAAGGAGTCAAATCCCAAGAGGGAATATTGGCACAGGAGCATCCACCAGAGGCACACTGCAGATTCTGAGCCTACAGTACTCAAACAAGAATTCCTGCTTATCCCAAGAGAAGGGTGAACACAACTCTGCAACAAAAACTTGGCGAGTTCTCACGCTATGGGGGTTTGTGTTAGGTTTGGGTTTTTTGCTAATAACAGCAAGGTAATTTCAAGGGAAGAGCCCTAAAACATCCTTAGATTCATCGAGCTACTGAAATACTAAGCACCAGTACAACAGCCCTGAATTGCTCAAGTATGGAAGTATATTAGTATGTCTACGTGAACATGAACCTCAGTTTATTCTTAACTATGTTCTTAACTTGTCCCCCCTTCCCAGGAAACATTCCAGTCTATCTTTACTCTTAGAAAGGCAGAAAAATTGAAGTTACATCATTGTACAAATACTACTTCACAGGTTCTTGAGAACATAGGAGTGTGTACAGCATAAACCACTGGGGTTTTGCTTGAATTAAACAGAGGAATTATTTTTACTAGATTTCATAAAGATATGTTTGAGGAAAGAAACAAGAATATGACAAAGAAACAGGCAGTAGGAATGTAACTGCCTTACACTTTTTTGATTTCAATAATGGATAGACCTAAACCCAAAATGCCGGGACTGATACAATCAAACACCGCATGAGAACAGAATTTAAAACAAAGTGTAAATTTTCCCTGTAATGGACAGGATGGCAAAACTAAGTAGGAGTGTTTCCCATTTGCTTAGTCTGTGTGTCTGAGCAGTCCATCAATCCACTTTCTATAGCTGCAAACCTCCACCCAGTGAAGGATTTCAGAGATACCTCACCTGACCTCTATGGGCAGCTTCATCCAAGCTCCACTTTGCTCCCCTCTGTTGTGATTTCACAGTGACCCTCTTTGCCAAATTGGCCATGCACTCCAGTCAGGGGGACTCCTCATGCCCTAAGAGAACCTGGACTGATGTTGTAAAGCATCCTTTCAATAAACCAAGGAGAAGTTCTCAGTGCAGCAGTCAGCTCTAATGGAGACACATGAACTAAAATTAACAGTGAAAGGACTAACAGCTACAAACAGCTGAGCATTTACAGCAATGAAAGTGACATCTATTTACAAAACAAACAGCACAGCAACAGAGCTCGATGTTTGACTAAATATGAAATATACCAACGCTTTGATTGAAGTGATCTCTTTGAAACAGTGATATTGTCAGAGATAGCCCTAAACTGTGAAACTTTCTAGTTCTCAGTTTCTGGTAACTGCTCATGCTTATTTGTAAGCCAGTT
>NW_005054298.1:27563126-27571082 GCF_000277835.1 Geospiza fortis | reverse complement strand
CCTGTGTAGGGAAAAGTCACTGAAGCCCTTCTCTTCCCCCACACCCCAACCTTCTGGCAATGAGGAAGCACATATAAATACAGATAAGAAATCAGGGATGCATCTCATTCAACAGATCAATCCAGAGTGTTTTGCAAAAAAGTTAGAGATTAGAAATCATACTTTGACCATGCTGCATAGGAAATTCAGACTTTTAGAAGTAGTTTCAATATTAAGGCTCTCTGATAATGCATTCTGTCCCAAAGTAAGCTATTTAAATAAATGAATGGCAATTTCAGCTCTTCCAAATTTCCATTGCACCTAAATTATAAGATTAAACAAATATAATCTTCTTTAAGAGTTTAGTGAGAAAAGTTTCTACATCAAATAATTCTAATCCTCTTGTTAATACAGTTTGGTTATATTTAGGGACACCATTTCCCTGCTTATCAGATATAACCAAGATTCACAGAAGTGCTTAATTGAGAAAATTCTCCTAGAATTATCAGTCAGCATCACAGTATCTGCTTCAGAACACATTCTAGGCCTTTCAATATAACATCATCCCAGACTGCACTTGCCCTAATTTATTTAAATCACTTTAATCCCAAATGTTTTACATAGCAGAAGTAGAAAATGTCTCCCCACACGTGGCTAAATCACTATTATACCTGACTGCTACATAAACACTCGTACATGACAATGTATCTGGCTCACATTTGTGATCATTTTCTTTTCATGTTAACATTTCTTTCAATATACAGCAGCATTTATGGATGGCCAAGGTCCCACAAAGCAGAGCTTGGCAGCAGCTGAGGGTACTACAGTGCAGTCACAGCCACCTGCCAGTGCAGCTGGCCAACACTAAAACAAAAACAGAAGCAAAAACAAACAAACACACTAATATAATTTTTAAAAATTAAAAAATAAAATACAAATAACAAAAGAACCCCCAAACACTAAAGGTGACTGGCCCATTGGCCTGGTTACTAACAATATAAGAGGGAAACAATTATTAAAGATGACACCTGGGACACAAGCTGGCCAGAGCCAATTCCTAGCTATCCCATAACTTGCCTTCCTGTGCAAACACAGGAAGGTTTCAAGTTCAAACACAGAGGTTTGACTTGCCCACCTTTCAGAGACTGGAGCCTGCCAGACCAGGCTGAACATTGAGCAATGTCTACTTGAATTATCTAAAGCTTTCAACCCAGAAGGCCAAGCTTATGAAGTGTGAGTCTTCACTTAATTTCCTATATTCAAAATTGATTATTCAGATCTATTAATGAGACAGTTCTCAAGATCTGTTGAGGACATGGAATGGTTTGGAAAGCAAACTAAGGAACAAGGCGGAAAAACAAATTTTACAGGACCAGGAAGAAAATGCTAAGGGGGGAAAAAGGCAATTGTGTTTTTATTGTACTGTTATTAGCTGTAATTTGTAATTGCTGTGGGGCAGTTAATAGTTTATTCCGGCTGACAACTTAAGTCAAAAGTTTATTATTTCATTCCTGAAGCTGCACACTTGAAATTCTTCAAGTTGTTACACCCCAGGTGAACCCTGTATGCAAAATACTTGAAAACATTCTTTATCAGAAAGAAAAATAGATTTAAGCATAGTTGCAAGCATTTTACATATTCATAGAATTCTCAAACTACTAGGTTAATTCCTGAGACTATTTTTATCTTTTGCTCTTGTGCTTATTGTTGTCTTATTTCATATTCTGTTACTACTTGTAACCTACATTAATCCTATCTCACTGCAGAGCAATAATAAAGCAAAGAATTACCTAAGGGATGAAAAGAGTGTATGCCTCACTATCTTGCATAAGGATGAAAATGAAACATTTCAGGGACTTCAACAACTCATTTCTCTTTATAGGACCAAAAAAAAAAAAAAACCACAAAAAAAAAACCAAGCCCAAAAAAAGGAAGTTTCTTCAAACACTCCACAACTTCTAGCTCAACTAAAAACTCACAAAGGGCACTAAGCCAGGGAGACACGTGCACACCACCTCCTCATCACACAAAAATGAACCTGTTTCTCACCACCAGCCAGTTCATAGACCCAAACCCCTTCCCCAGCCTCATGTGACAGCAACGTCAAGGCACAGGGACCAGGAAGCATTCCAGAGATAATGCTGCCAGCAGCACTGGCTCAAACACACTGAAGTTAAGCTGTTGCTGTACAGCAGTTTCTTCAGACTGCTAAGTTCATGGTCCTGGCTGCATTTTTCACAACAGCCACTTCTGTACAGGACCTGGTGTAGTGAAAAGTTCTGGAGTTCTGTTTCCTCTCTCCTAAATTCCTATTTCTCTTCTTCTTTAAGATACACAACTTGAGACACCTCAGGAGGCAACATTTAATTGCAACCAGTTCCCCAAGTGAACTTGTAAAAAATGCTATATATTTACATTATGTACTATGGGGATTTCAAGACTAAAACTCTAAACTGTATTTTTCCAGTTAAAAACATCTGTCAATTAAAAAGCTTAAACTTGGACAGTTTTAACTACAGAGAAGAATACTCTGTCCCAGATCACCATCCAAACACACCCCTGCCTGTATACAGCTCTTGTACCTTTTGGGTATCTTGACTACAGATGTAAAACATCCAAGAACAAATACAAACACTTATGTAAACAACTGGAGGCAAGTAGGAAATTGCTGGTTTTTTTTTTTTATTTTAGAGAAGAATTAACATAGCAGTAACAGAAATCCCCTTTCTACAGAAGCAGCTCTCACAGCTAGCACACTTAAGACTGCACCACAAGTAGTCACTAGGTGTGAAATCCAGTTGTTACATGCCACCAACAGCATGTGGACCTGCTATAGTAAGATACCAGACACCATTTCCTCTCTTTTTCTTTCAGTTCCAAAGACAGTCATAAAACCTGGCTGGCTCCCCGGGTAGCCATGTTATCACTAAAAACACTGACCAGCAGAAATGATTGCAATCGCACCACTACAATCTTCCACAGAGGAGGGCAATCATACAGATCAGTGTATGGCCAAATTGCCCCCTAATTCTCATAAAGCCCATCTACTCTGGATACCCTTACTTTGTATTTCTGTTTCTCAGTCATCACAGAACTGAGAACTGGGGAAAAAAAAAGAGACAAAGAAACACAAATAGTCCTTGGGTAAGAGCAATACTGGACTGTCAGAACTAAAAATAGTTGATAGCAACTGTATGAGGCTTTTTTTCTTTTTTCACTCTCTACCAGTGTCCATTTCAGGCATCGTGTTAGCGTGATTGAGGATTTTGCAGCTAAATACAATGGAGTGCAATTTGAGAGGCCTACAAGAAAAAAAACCTTCTCAGACTTCCCCGCCCACAAAGCGACAGGTGCAAATTAAAAAATGAAAGAGTCTAGACAAAGTATTAAGCCTAACTCTAGAAAAATATAGTATTAGCATCAGATTCCAAGGAGATAGGGATATAGGAGCAGCAAGGAAATGTTCCCAGAAATGTTTTCTAGCCTGAAGAGACAAGCTAGGAACAGGAGAGAGACGCTTCTTGTACAATGCGTACGTTACTGAATGCAAGAGCAACTGGCCCTTTTGGCTTCTGTTTTTAACAAAAATATATTAACTTGTGTATGTGAAGACTATAATTGAACTTCAATGTTTTTGAGACAGTTTCTGAGCAAAATACAAAGAAACTACATTACCTGGTAGTAAATGCAGCACTTAGAATAGTAACTAAGAAGTTCTACCTCATAGTTAAAATGTTCAATTCTTCATAAATTGTGATCCAAGTCCATGAAATGCAGTACCTAAACCAGGTAAATCCCACTTACAGCTACTTGTGTAACTAATATTTTCCACTCTGCTCCCTATCCCTACTCTCACCACAGTCCTCAAGCCCTCAGCCAGGCACCAGCCAACTTCTCACCTCGCTGTCGACAATTACCAAGCACCTGTTGCTAATTACCTGAGCACGTGCCCCACCCACAGCAGCTGTGCAGGTCCCTGACTGCTGGGAGAACAGGTCTGAAGTGCAGACCCAACCCTTCCGCCCCAAAAAAAAAATATACAACTTTGCCAAATAACTTGAAACTAGTAAAAGATACATCAGGACATTGAGAGACTTGTTTAGTCCCTTTAGGCCAATCAAGAAAAAGTTTATATCCTTCTCTGTGAATGGAAGACAGGGTTTTTGTTGAAGCAGAAGCATATTTTATTAGCCCAGTGTCCTTCCACGTTTGTCCTTGTTCCCCAGGAGGCCACTCACTAGGCGCATATATATATATAAAAATATCCATGTCTGAAAACACAGCTGCATGAGTGCATGACTTGCACTGGAGCAGTTTAAGGCATAGTTTTTATTGCACAAAACCACAGAAATCTGTCCTAGAAGAGGCAAATCTTACGGAGCTGTAAGAACCCTGCCAGCACATCTGCTACCAAAGCAACAATTCCAGCTCTGCAGTAGCTTAAGCGGGCTGAGATGGAAGCATTGCTTCATCAATGCATAAACCACAGGGAAGTACTGGTGACAAGCCTTCTTTCCAAGCCTGACTGAAGGTTTGGGAAGCAGGTTTGCCTGCAGAGGGCACACAGCAGCACAACACCTCTGCCTACTGCACACCTCCAATTCCTGCACAATCATTATCGCTACTCAGGTGACTGAGCAAGCTGACAGTGTATGACAGGTTATCCATCCTGCATAGAAAGTCACAGAAATACGAAGAGAGGAAGAAAATACAGAAGATGACAATGCAAAAGCTTTTGAAGGAGTGTGGCAAAGATTGAGGATTAAGAGACAGCAATAAGAAGAGACCACACTCTTTAATTGTAATGTGCTGAAGCATGCAAGCGCTTCCATATTTGAGCTCACCACCCCGACTCACACACCTTGTCCACATTACCATCATTTCAGTAAGATTGGCTTCCTGGACAAGCTGCCAGGTCTCCAGTACCAGTCCCACCTCCCTTCCAGCAGTTGAAAATAGATCAGGCAGTGCCTTTTACACCATAAGCATTCAAGAGAGCCACAGAGCTCCAAGGGAAAAGGCTACACTGAGTGCCCAGAACAAAGAGATTTTAAGAAACTGGAAGAAGAATATATTGATTGAGGGTCCCAGTTATGGTGAGATTTAGCCTTTCAAATGTTCATTGCTTTCCTACTGAACACAGCAGATGAGAAAGTCTAGGCAAAAAAGGGAGGTAGAAACCATGTAAAAAAGCCCATAGTTGTATACAAGGACAGAAACAGATTCCATCTTCACCAGGCTGAAGAGAGTGGTTTTATTATTAGAAAAAAAAAAAAAAAAAAAGCAAAAAAACCCAACATACATGTTCTCTCACTACAGGTAGACACTACAACAATAAAAACGCACTATAAAACCACTGCAGTAAATTAGAGAGTTGGAAAAAATAAACAGGGCACAGGTTAATAGTATCCATATCTGTCTTTGAAAAGACACGCAATTACAACGTGCACCCCAGCTCATGCTCAGTATTTACTACAATCTCAAAAAACAATAAAGTCAAACACAACAGATGACTGATGTTCCTACCTTCTGCTTTCCAAACACAGCCAAGGGTGGCAGCAGTCACAGCTCCGCTCCCCATAGCCCACACCAGCACGGGACCGGCCGCAGGGGCACAGCCCAGGCCTGAGCCTGGCACCAAAGGGCATTTCCCCTCAGGTAATGGTAGCCCTGCACTCTTCTACAACTTCTCCACGTCCTCGAGGAGCGAAGCAAACCCCACCTCAGCGACAAAAGCCGGTGCTTAGCAAAGTTTTCCCTTACCAGCTTCGAAGAGCCAACTCCTGGAGACTCCGCAGAGCGTCCGTTCGGAGCGCCAGGCGCAGCTGCCCCTGCTCTCCTTTCATCAGACCCAGGCGACACACCTGCGTCCTTTTAACAGGGTCACTCCCAGCCGGAGAGCCAGTCGGGTCTCGGTAGTGATCAGTGATGATGATTACAATCACCGGAGTGACAGCTGGGGTGATTCAGCTCCCTGGTTTGGCCAGGCCCGTTCGGGGTCCTTGTGCAGTGGGGCAGTCCCTGCCCCTGCGCTGGAGGGCAGCCGGGAGCCTTTCCCAGCGCACGGCACCTCTGGCAGCCCTGCACCTCATGTGTCTGCTGGAAACCTGGCACCACAGGGGCCATCCTGCGGCTGGCATCTCGGGGTTTTTTGCAGTTCGTTTGTCTTAGGTCTGCGAGCAACAGAAGGGCTTTTTACCCCCGCTGCCAGTATAGCAGAAACTGCTCAGGCCACCTATCCCTGCGATCCTGCCCTGCCCAGACACCTGCCAGATCTGTAATTATTGTTCGAAGCACCCTCATTAGCGTTTTCTATTGACAACATTTCCATACAAATAGGACTGGGTTCGGTTGTTTTCCTACAAGTTTACGTGCCTAACAGAGATTTCTCTCTAAATTCTTCACTAAAATTGTGAAGTAATTCAGGAGAAGTTTACCCATCTTCACCTCCACCAAGACATGCCCCCAGCCCACTTCGGTGATGACCATGAACAGAGCACAAAGCTTCGTAAAATGCAGTCTCAGATGCGCAGGATGACTGGCCAAGCACACTTCCAACTGCTTGAAGCCTGTGCCCTTGATTCTCTGCATTTGTCACACAGGACAGGACGCTCACTCAAGATGTAAATGTTTCTCTTCCACCAGCTCAGCTTCTGCTCTACCCACGCCTTTAAAATGACATTTCTTGCCACAAGACACAGAACTGCACCCAAGCAACTCCCAAACACCAAGGTTAAAATGGGGAGGAAGGCAAATTCCCCATGAAGGTCCCTGATGAGCTAGATACTATTGAAGACCATCAAAAATGCAGCTGATGCCTCTTATTGTAGATGATATGGCTAAAGATAACAGAGACACAACCAGATACATGCATGGTACATACATGCAGATTTGTTCACTGTCTATATTAGATTTTTCCATTTCTGATCTGAAAAGCAGTAATAAATCAACACTTTTGTTCAGGATGCAGAAAGACTGGGTGGATTGGAGAGGCGTTTATAAAGATAGTTTATTGCAAAATCAGTCTCATGTATGTTCGAGGCCTAGGGAGCCTTTTATGCTTCCATTTCCCTAAACTTTCAAACAGCTAAGTGAAAAAATCTTTTGTTAGTTCACAAAAAACAATATTGCTGCAACAAAGCAAGAACATACAGGCCAGGAATATGTCCATTTATTTGTAATATTGCTGGATGAAGGCACACTTTTCTAAATACCTACTGGCTTTCGTAACCACAAAAGGTATTATAGATTGGGCTGTACCATGGTTTCTTCATCTTTCTGTTGCACAGAAATCTTGGATTATTTAGAGTGTACATCTGTAATTCTGACATTTTTCTGAAATGAAAGAGAAAAAATGGGATAAATTCAGATACTTGAAGATACATATGAACATTTGAAGAGGTAAATGAAAGACACAAGGAAAGCCTTTTTATGTGGCGAATGCCAGAGCAAATTAAAATACGTATTGACAAGAATAATCAACACAGTGGAAATAAAGAGCATCTGCAACATAAGAGAGACTGTATGAAACCACACTGTACATCAAGAGAATATAGTTCATACTTCTTCACATCCTTGTCCTATCCAACGCCCCTCTGCCAAGTGCAAGGGGCCTCAAGGACGGAAAGGAGCGCAGGGAGCCAAAGGGAGACAGCTGCACCTACCTCACGGGGGGCTCCTGGGGAAGCACTGTACTTGAGAAGCAAGCCCCTCTCTTGCAAGGGCATTTCCCCAAATGCCCACATTTCCCAGGGAACACCAACACACACTTAAAAAACCCTGGCAAGGCTGAATTACTTCTGCTCCTTGCAGCACAAGCACTGCAGCTGCAGCTCATCCTCCTTCCCCCGAGCCTGTTTCCACGTCTCCCTTGTGGTGCGCAGCCCCGGGCCCCCTACAAACGAGAGCTGCCCGCTGCCTCTTCACGTGCGTGAGCTCCTGCCCGCGCTCAGGGCAGGAAAACCGGGCTGTTCCCAG
>NW_005054298.1:27505079-27562847 GCF_000277835.1 Geospiza fortis | reverse complement strand
TGCTGCTGCTGCTCCATGTGCTTTTGGGCACAGCCACAGCTCGCTGCTAGGCCACGGTGCTCTCTGGTTCTGCCCTCTTCCTGTGCCAGTGCAGGCAGGTTTATTATGTGCCCATGAGATCTTAAAAGGAGCAGCTGTAGCCGTTGTCAACGGGCTGCAGGGGGGGGTGGAGGAATCAGTTCTTCATTCTTTAGGGAGAAGGGTAACAGAAGTACTGAGATGAGTTTAGACTACTTCTACTGTTTTGGGTTTATGGCACATTGTAATACAATTATTTAAAAGCAGGAAATCAGCAGGCTACTAAAAAATGGCAGCAGAAGTCTGAAGAAGTTACCTCTAATGCTGAAGGGCAATGGATTTAATTTGTCCCTAAGTTGGTAGGGATGTCATTCTGTGATAAGGTAAATAAACAAATTGCAGGTAAAATAATTATGCACACATCCATGTTGAGACAATCTGACTGGCAAGGTGTCTGGATGTTGTGTGCATGAGAATCTCTAACCAAATACTGAATTCTAATTGACTTTCACAAGTCAGTTCATACTGGATTTCACAAAGGCAGTTGTCAATGCTCTGTGGTTGAGCAGCTTATTGAATTAGGAGAAAGTCATTCACTATTCTGAGCAAACTGCATTCTGAAAGTACAGGTGAAACAGCTAAAAAATCCCATCAAATATGAGTTAGCAGGCAAAGGATGTATAAAAATTCCATTGTAAATAGCAGCATATTGTTCTGATTTTACTTTCATTGTTCTGTAAAATTAGGATGACGTTTATAAATAATGAACAAATGAATTTCTGTTTATAGAACATAAGAAATGATTTTTTCTTTACAAATGGCTGCATAGATAAAATACTATTTATGTATTTCAGAAGGCTGTGGGAGAGCTGTGGAGAGTTCTGTTTAAATCACCCCAAGTGATTTATAAATCACTTCTAAATTGTTTAAATCATCTTCAGCTCATAAGATAGGAAACTCTTTCTGTTAGAGAAGCAGCTAACTGTGTCTTTTAATACTTTAAATATCTGATGCTTTGAACCATACATGACATTTGAATGCTTATTTTGCACGTGGGACCCAGATCATCTACTAATCTTTAGGGATATTGGGACTTGACATCCAGCTCAGCAGCTTGCTTTATGCAGTAACCAGCTCCAAGCAACTTAAAGAACATCAGCTGTGAGGGTCACTTCTAAATCTTCCTGTCTCCAAAGTTAAAGTATTTAAACAAATACTATAGATTTGCAATAAGACGAAATATGTATGTTTAAGGAAGCTTTCAGAATGGCTTAGTGAGATGTAAATTGACTGTGATTGAGTGGAAATGAAACTAGGTGCTGTGATGGTACCTTTTTGCTATGGAAGTGTGAGCCTGTTGTTACTTAGGAGTGACAGACTTCATTGTCAGGAAAAAAAGAGATTCCATAGAGCAAGGAGTTTCTAACAGTGCAAACCAGCACCATTCATTTTGCAAGTCAGCACAGCCTTCAGTCATGTTTCCAAGTTTCATATTGGATGCTCTCATTACTGTTTTCTTTTCACTGACTCATCTGGCAAATGTGGAGATCCTGAGCAGTTTATAGCAACTGATCCCTCGGGCTAGGAAATACAGCACAAAACAATGCATATCACAGACCCCCTTAATCCTTTTACGACATCCATCTTTAATATGCATCATTATGGCACACAAGAAACCTGACTGCAGAGTAGTCATGCACACAGAGCACATGTCATCAGTTGCTCAAAAGTGGGCCTGTGGCTGTTTCAGGCTGAGTGGGTGGGTGTTTTATTTATCTCATGGATATGACAACTCTCTTCATGTAGTAGGTGAATGCAGTAACTGCTGTTCCACCACTAACATTTGTTTAATGTAGTCAAAGACAAAAAGGTTTTTTATATTATTTGTTTTTATGTATTCTGCTCTGTATCACAATGGATTCTGAAAGCCATGGTGCCTTTTTCAACTGTTTTCTTTGACGAGGTCTAATAGCACGGTTAACACAGTTGAATTATTTCAGCATGTAAGAAATTTCACTCTGTTTTCTGCTTTCCAAATTCATTCAATTTATTTTCATCAGGTAGCAGCTTGCTGTCCAGCAAACCAGTCTCATTCCATATTGATTTGTGATGAGGCAACAGGGCAAAAGAAAGCAAAAAGAATAGGAAAAAAAGTAGCCAAAAAATGAGAAGCTCTTGACCTCCTTCCTTTATGTGGCAACCTTGTTTGGCTGAAAGGTGGGTGTTGAAATATAGATGAAAATAATTCCTCTAATACAGGGAATATAAATTTATTTCTAGCCCTTCTCAGTGTGGAATTTGTTTTCTAGATTTGGATAACAATTAAAGTGAACAAAATAAAGATAACACACTGTGACAGGAGTCATGATTCAGCAAAGTATTTTCTGGTTGAAAAACCCGTGTGACCAATAGCTGGTGAAAACCAAACACAAGCAGAAAGTTTGTTTGCCCACTCTCTCTCAAGTGCCTCACTCCTGATACGCTCCAGGCTCCAACATTCAGCCCTTGCCTCTGTTCAGAATGGTTGGAGCTTGTGCTGTGCCTGTTTACACAGTTAGTACAACACTCACACTCTCCCAAGGGTGAGCGATTTTCAACACTGCTGATACTGAAATGCTCTTCAAAGGAAAGGTTCTGATGGTCACAGCTGCTGAGGGCAGCTGTGTTACACCATGACAGAAACATGTCCAACACACTCGAGGGCTTGAAACATGCACATTGGGATTGATCTAAGTTGGTAATGTGGTAACAAATCACTATCTTATAAGAACCAAAATTGCCAGATAACCTTGCTATAATTGCAAGCAGCTTACGTGCAGAAAGTCTAATGTGGAGGGCAAAAGATCATTCAGAAGAAAAATGTTAGGAGCAGTTAGTTCTTTACTTTTCATCTTCTGATGCATGTGCTTCCATCTGTCTTATCATGGAATGCTGTCCATCAAAACAGCTTTCTGAACAGGATTTCCTAAGATGTTGATTTATAAATCAGACACAAATTTGCACAAGATCACTCTGACTCAGCTTTGAATCTGACCTAAAAGTATTTCTTGTCATATGGAAGCAAATTATGGTGGAGCAATAAAACAGCAGAAACATTGCTGAGAAACAAACATTGGTGCTATTCTTGGCACTGGGATGCTGCTGAATGTCACAAACAACTGACAGATCAGAAACTCATGTCTAAAAGAAAATAGGAAACCAGTAGCTTAGATTGTCTGTATTTATTAAAATATACTCTGACTGGTTTGTAAAAAAACAAGGTAGTTTTGGCCATCCTTTTTTCCCACAGAAGCATGACCACTACTACAAACCCTGCCATCTTCAAAGCATGGCAGGTAGTAAGACCTACCAAATGAAGTTGCTTTAGCATGTCATGATCTAATTTTAAAAGTGAGAATTAGAAGTTAATATTCCCTTCCATTCAAATAATCACCTGGAAATCTGGGGGGGTTTTTTATACTTTTATGTACACTCTGTTCATTTTTACTCTCCATAGAAGGAGAGACAAGAAAGGTGAAGGATGGGTGTGGGGACATCAGCCTAGAATTGGAAATGCTTTGCATTATCTGGTAATCTCATATGCATTATATGCAAACACATAGCAATCCATCAATGCTGAAAGATCTGCAAACAGTTCAAAGATGACGACTTTAATTCCAACACAAAGTATATTCCCAAATGCAGCTCATGTCCAGAAGATATAAAGAAGATAGGTGTTGTGGTTTGTCTTTGGAGTATTTTTTTAAATTGCATTACATTATTCATAGACCAGAATAATGGTTGTTTGGGGAGGAGATGGTTGAGGTTTTTTTTCTCAGGGACTGAATAAAACCTCTGAGGATGGCCAAAAAAAAAAACCTAATAACAATTAATCTGAAGTGATTCAAACTCTGGAGAATACTTTTTCCTTCCTACATCCTCTCCCCTTTGGTACAGCTGCTGGCAGAGAAGGTTAAAAGTTTTTTGCTGTGGACAGGGATATAGTAGTTTCAAAGTCCTGGAACATTAACATGCTAAGTTTACCAATCTTCCTATGTATGAAGTAGGGATCTTGAAAAAGATGGACCTGCTGGAGAAAAAAGGAGAAAAGGAACTGTTATTTTACAGTTTTCTACCCTCATTATCAAGCAAAGCCCAAAAACTTCTGTCACTGACCAGTACATCAGGACAAACCCCACAGCAAATAGTGATGCTCTCGCTCATGAAACTGGAATTCCAAAATACAAAGAGTGCCTTTCAGATAAACTGGCCTAGTTCACCTGTACAAAGAAAATAAATTTATTACATTCACATTACACCTTCTGGAATTCTCAGAGCACCATCTGTTTTTAAGCAAACAATTGCAACTCATAAAGTAATATAGCTACAGTGATTTACAGAGAACAGTTCAGACCTTTATCCCCAAGTACGATGACAGAAAATTACATACTTTTCTGAATCGATGCTTCCTAGAGAGTCAGGATCAATGCAGATGTCCTTTTCATTCTTTAGTATTGTATCTATTCCTAAATTGGATTAGATTAAATAACATTAGACTGATAGATAATACCACGCATATCTTTTATCTCAATTTGACTAAACAACATTTGCAATGGTCCTAAAGCAGTGTTTTTTCATTTGAATCTTCATGTACACAGCTGGAGATTCTACTGAATTTCTATTTCCTCTTAGTCCTGCTACTATCTTTGATGAAATTTATTTGGATGCGCGCAAATGGATGACTCTGACATGGAATTAATACAGACCAAAATTAGGAAGAAAAGTGGGAAATAACATTAAGTGTCTCCAACAACCCTTTCTCCTCTAGGTACATAAAAAGGAAAAAACTTCAGGGCACAAAAAGTAAAAGACAGTTCTTTACTGACAACTGCACTCACCCCTAAGGAATCAGGATCCACCTTTCATCAGGTCCCTTCTAGTTTAACTTTCAGGGCCTCTCCAGTATACCTTAGATACTGCTGGTATAATGACAAGCTTCAGTATAGAAACAGTCCTCCTCTTTTCATGCTTTGTAACCTAAAACCAAAAGATGTTTTGTTCTGACTGGGTGTCCTTCTATTTAATTACTTGAAAAAATAATCTACCTCAGTTTTTTCCATCAGCAACAGGTGCCTCAGATCCCAGAGATTTTTGTATTGTACCTGATGGAAGAAATAACCAAATGCAGATGGTTTGGTTGTATTCTGCAGCGGCAGTCAGCGGTTACATTATCCCTGCTACTATTGTAAGAGATTCTGAAAGACAGAATATCTGAAGATGAGGTTCTGAATTAAAAATGTTGATCTAAAGCTATTGTGAAATTAATTTGAACTTGTATCTCAGTTCTGTTAAGTTCTGAGAGAATCGTTATGTGCAAATACTTGTGATATTTCAGAAGTTACAGAGATACTTTGCCAGTTATAAATCTGAAAATTATTGGATTTCAGGGGGAGGAAATTGTGTGATAAGGTGAGTTAAGTAGCAGTTTCATTTATGGTGTAGTTAAGCTGAGATGTCAGGATTTATGAATGTTGTTGGAAGGGTCTGAATAGTTTTCATAGGAACTGTGTAATATTGGTGTGCATTTAAAGTTCAGGCCACTGTCAATTCTTCACTTCTCCTTTTTTTAATGCAATATTCCAGCCTTTCATTTTTATGAAAACTGCCACCAAAATCAAAATCAATTATTTAGGGCCAAACACTTGGTGTGGTTGTGACTGCAGAAAGATATTTTTAAAAAATCAAATCCATCACAGGTTGCCAGTATGACTTGAGGGAAGAAGGGCAAAACCATGAAAGGCAAGGCAAAAAAGTCTGTCAGTCTTTTTCCATATGGCTCTCTCCAGTGGAAGTCTAACAAGCCTGAGATCCAATGGTTTGGGAGGATTATGCCATGGTCAGAAATATGGTTTCAGATACACTGATTTAGTTCCTATCTCTGCATCTCTCTGTGGATATCTAAATTACAGAGCCATACAAAGAACTGGACAAATGGTCACAGGGAGCTTGGGGCTGGATCCAGAGCTCTGGCAGAAGTGATCCTTAATTCCATCTTACTCTGAACACCAAATTCTTCTGTGCCCTCTAACAAACAGGAGTTACCCCCCAGCAAGGTTTTTGGTTAGTCCCTTGATACCAGCAGGCTTTGGAATACCCCAGCCATTGCTTTCTCTTCTGCAGTAAGATTTCTTCCACAAATTGCTGGGGAAGTTGTAAAGTGCTGTTATTTCTCTACATTATCTCAATACTAACCTACAAAAGAGGATGCACCATTAACTGACCAAATGGAACTTAATATCCTTTCAGGCTACTAGGATAAATTTTTAACCCTGGACACTAAAGCCTGCCTATAAATTTAGCAATATAATTTCAAATACCTTTTTGATCTTTGCAACTTAGGCAGGATAGTTTAGTGGCAGTTTTAGATGATAATTGCAAAGTTATAGCCAAGGTAAAAATTACTACAAGAACAGATGTCCTAAGGGCATAACAGACTTTTGGTTCAGGTGTGATCCAAAAAGAGGTGAAGCTGTGAAACTACAAGGCACCTGGAGAAGTTTGAGAAGGAAAACAGGGAAGCAATCACCAATCTTTGCAGAACCTGTTAAGCAGTAATTAGCAGGAGTTCAAATAACATGCTCTCCCAAGTGATTCATTCATTCATGGCCACAGAGATTTAAAACTGATACCCACAATTGCTGCCATCGTGCTCAACATGTACTTTTCAATAGTGTTTTAGTACTGGCATATTTCTGATATCAGTTGACAAGCAGATTCACGTGAGACAGAGTTGGAAAGAGCATCTTTCCCTTGCTGAAGATTTCAACACTTCTATATGTAACTGTTTAAAGCTGAGAGGTAAAGAGTAGCTAAGGTTACTGAAGAAATCTGCAGTCTTTTTCCCCACAGGGTAACATTCAAACATGACAACTAGAGCATCAGCCTCTAGTTCAGATCTTTTGGGGAGTGGCATTTGCTCAAAACTTGCAGGAATAGAGAATAATGACAAAGAAAAATTAAATTTTTATGCAATATGGCAACTAAAACTCAGAAGATTCATAACTTGAAAAATGAAATATTCTAATGCATGCACCTACTACAGTTAAAATACTTGGAGCAAGTTGACAGATATATGTAAATTCCATCTATCTGACTTGTTTCTTATCATCAATGTTAGAATACTTAATAAAAAAAACCCAAAACAAACCACAGACACCCATTCAGTTCTGTGTTGGGTTTCCTACTGTTGGGTTGGGAACCCCTCTGGCTGCATTTCAAAGTTGTATATGACATTATGAACAAATTCAGAGTGCTGAAAAATATGATGTTAAATATGCTGCTCACAGGCACTGATTTGAGAAATAAAACAAGAATTTAGATTTCAAAGCAGGCAAGGACTCGAAATATTTAAAAAATTATATTATTTCATCCAGCTTTCACCATTATGTGTGGTATAACGTGTAGAAGACCCAGGTTAAGGTTAATTATACATCCTAAGACACTGAGTTTCTTCCCTCACCAAAGTATAAACACGTTTTGCACAGAGCTGAAATTTTATATTTACCTGTGTCTTTTAATTAGAGAGAAACTTATTTAATTGCATGGACTTCTTTGGTCATGTGTTTGGAGTTTTTTTTGTTTGTTTGGGGGTGGTTTTTTTTTTGTGGCAACATATCTTCTCTCCAATATTTGCAAACCATGCCAAGGTTTTCTGAGCAAGCATAGAATTATGCTGATCCTGGTTTAGGAGACCTTTTCATAAAGGCAAGAAGCAGTAGCAGTAAACAGTTTTACAAAACTACATTTACAGGAAACGTTTTACAGGATTCTAAAATTAAACTTGATTGAGGGCATTTGTTAAAGAGCTAAACAAATTACAAGAACTTAATAGAATATTTTAAGCACTTTAAAAGGAAGAAACCAGATCTTTCCCCTTGTACAGTTATCTTGAAAAGCCTTTTAAATAAATAATGCTATGACATTTGATATAATTAGTTTCAAAACCTATCATGAAATGGTATCCATTTAAGGGTTTCTATTTAGCAAACTATCAGGGCTTTGGATTAGGGGAAGAGAATTCTGATGAACAATTAAACAAATGTCATCTCTTTACTCAATCCACTTTTATTTGTTTAGTGAAGAAAACATTAATGGAAATGCAGATACATTAGGACATTATGATAACTAGTACATTAATAATGCAAATAGCTTAAGAAGGTTAATTACTTCTTAAATGAGTAGTTACTGTGTAATGTTCTTCCTTTGCAAAATGCACCAACTCATTCAAAGATAAAAGCAATTCCTTTCTTTTTGTTGGGTTGTTTTTTTTTTTTTTTTGGCTGCAGCTACTCTTGAAATATACATAAGCATTTTGACCTGTTGGGATTGAAAACAATTATCAGTCAACAATTATAGGCTGAAGTCCAGCATTCAAAGATCAGGAATACATAATCAGTGAAAAATCTTTAGTCTTTATACAGCATCAAAAGCAGACAGTTATTTCTGTGACTGCTAAAACATGCCTTTCCCCAAAAGGCCAAAACATAAGCACCACATTTGAATTTCAGATGATAATTGCTGCTCTTGAAGACAATTAAACCACAATAACTGCTCCCTTGGTTTGCATGAATGCATTCTCTCAGTTGTTGTAACGTTGTTTGAGATCCAACATATGAAGTCAACTGTCTCTCTTAGATTCAGACAAATAACTGAGTTGATTTTTCTGGTTTAAATTAAAGTATAACTGTTTGATAACTGGGATCTCAACATATCTACTCTGTCACTAATTACTGACAATAAGGAGAAAGTTCCAGTGTATCCTGCCACAGAGCAGAGCAAAAGTCAAGTTCTGTTGCATTTGATGGAACAAGTCATACAATGAAATGCAAGTTTCTGAAGGAAGCTCACTTTCAGAATTATTATTTACTCTTAGGTTTGCAATCACTGCTTTTGACTTCAACCTCTTATAAATTTTCTAAGATTTCCTAAGCCACAAGCAGAAAGAAGCCATCCAGTACTTCAAACAGGAGGGAAGCTAACTTCTGTGAAGTGTTGTGGTAGGAACCAAGGTCACACTGCTCCTTGCAGTTATTAATCAAATGTGGGATGGAGAAGCTGTCTGTTGTCCTTTTACAGAGGCTGTTCTTGCAAATTAGTGTTCTTTCTGTAGTCCTCACTGTATATTCCTAGTTATTTTCTCCATGGGAAGCTGAGTTTTCCTTATTGTGGTCCACCTATCAGTTAAGTTTGCAAGCAGTGCCGCTGAAGTGACACATTTAGGTATTTTCCTAGCACAGTCTCATGCTCCACTAAACAGGTACAGGGTGGGCTCTTGATGAGCACAGAGCTCTTCAACCTCCACAAGACCTTTCACCACACAGGGCTGATGACAGCAGTGAATGAACAAACTCTCCACTCAGAGGTGCAACCCAGCACTACAGAAGGTGAAATCTAGCTCTGAAACACTTCCAAGTAATTATAAATACTGCATTACCTCAGCTTGGGGGTTAGGATCTTTGTTAAAATATATATAATTATTGCCATCTCCACAGGGTTGGGAATGCTCTACATGCTGATTCAGTCCCTTGGAAAACAGGGGTTTGTTCCCTTCAACACTTCAGAAAAACATGCACAATAAATGTCAATATTCAGCACTAACAACAACAAAAACTAGCCCTGAGCATTGCTGTACTTAATAGCAGCTGTTAACATAACAACCTTCATGGATCAGTTCAAATTACACATTCTTATACATTTTTCTATTAAGATTTTTTTCCATGCTTTTTAATTGTGGATCCTAAGATTTCCTCCATTCTGCTAACAATATGCATTTTGTGTGTTTTCCTAATGTGGACATATCTAAACCTGACTTTCTATGGCTCAAATGATTTTAAAAGCCCCGTATTTTCTGCTGTAGTATCAAATATCTATAAATATCCCCTTCATTTTTCATACCAGGTCTTACTGTCATGTCCTCATTCCTTTTTTTTCAGAGAATTTCAGTCCCTGTGTTTGAATATTGCATTGAAGAAGACATTTTTGCAATTTGATAATGAATTATTATGGCGTAACAGAATCCATTAGTTCTCCCTGAGTCTCCCTAAGTCTGAGCTGGTGGCTGTTCTCTTCTTGCTGTCAAATATCAGGAAGTTCCTACATATAGGGAAAAATGCAAAGTTTGAGAAATGACTATGCTTGCAAAGTGAAGTTTCCTGGTTTGTTTTTCTAGCTACAAGGTGATAAAACCATACTGTAAAGATTAGATAACAATGACTCACCTAAGAGGAAGATTTTTTTCACTCTTCTTGTGGAAAAAATGCTGTAAAAGCATTCTCTCTGAAGTAAAAAATATGTTGGCATTTCCTGTAATATAAAGTTTTCACAATGTTGGGTCATTTAGTTTTCATTTTAGGGTTAGGTTGTACATTAAGACCAGTATGGTAATCACCAGATATACTTAAACAGTAGGATTTTGTGATACTGACATGAAATGTGGACATGGCACCCTCTCTCCGTGACCACGTCTCCATTTAGGACTTTCTAATCACTATGAAACATTTCAAAACTTACCTTGCTAGGTTTCAGATTTGTAGCTTCTCAAGAGGAAAAAAAAAACAATGTAGTAATGCTGGTAACTATTTTTGGGTACTGCTCAAAGACATTTTTAATAGGTGTAAATTCTATTCATACTTTCTTGTGGGTTTTAAATATTAAATGAAAGAAAAACGGTCATTATTAACATGACACGTTGGAAAGAAAATGAGTTCATAAATATTTTTGCTATTACTTAGTTATAGCATTCTATTTCTATTCCCTGTGGAAGCAGTATTAACATGGAGCATAATTTTTGAGGCACAGACCTTATGCAGCAGAGATAAGGCTGCAGTCCCAGGAGCTGCTGCACAGCTCCCCCGTACATCACCCTGATGAATCCTAACCATTTATATCCTGCTTTTTACCAGTTCCTGTAAGCAGGGCCAGCTGGTTTGGCCTTACTGGAACTGGGCAACAGACCCATCTCTCATGTTGTAGATTAACCTGCCTCACAGTCCTGTGATAAATGTGCTGCAATTTCTTTGTACGTTATTTATTTATTTTGTTTCTACTTGCTAGATCTAAATATTTGCTATTGAATTTCTAAAATTTTCTCATAGAATTTATGTACATGTATCTACCAGGATAGGGGAAATAACACTGGAAAGTCTGTTGTTGATGTAAAAGTAAAAGCTTTTTGAATTTTGCTTTCTCATACCAGGAAAAAATTTAAAAAAGCAAACAGCATACCTTGAAAATTCACAATTTTTCATTAACTATAAATTTTTAATAAAGAAACCCAGGGTTGGGGTTTTTTTTAATATATAATTTCTTGAATAGGTGGTTTATTCAAATCTGCCTTAGGTCACAGGAAGCTCAGGAACTATTGATTGGATCAGCTATTGCCTTCATTGTTCACTATTCAAAATGAGCTCTTCATTGCCTGAGGTTGGTCACCAAGGTCATCTGATGCCATTTATAAGCCTATCAGAACACCCACAGCTTCAGAGGTTTTGTGCACTTCTGGAATGAAAACTCATTTGAAATCTACACTAAGTTGCCTAATTTCTCTTCCCAAGTCTGAGCATTTGGATCCTGTTTTAAACACTTATTGTATTTAATTAAAATTCTCCCCTGATTTCAGTGAGATTGTATCAAGTCAAAACTGGTTACCATTTAAAAGCACCAAGGCTCAGAGGAGGCGAAAGGAGGGACTCACAAGTATTTTCAAAGTGATTTTAAAAACCAAAGTCTCAATTAGGCAATTGTATTCATCCATTCCCAATCCCCAGCTCACCAAGGAATTCCAGTTTATCAGCTGCAGCATACAGGAATGTGTGCCTGTGCCTCCATCAGCACAATCCACTCCTCATTCCATTCACACTTCCCAATAAGAGGGGTACTTATCCTCTTCATGTACAGGTCTGGAAGAAGCAGAATGCAGCTTTGGGGGAGTAGGAATTACAGAGGAGCTCCAAGGTTTGTATTTTAAAAAGAGCTTGTGCTTATGGTCTCATACCCATTAACTGAGCCTGCCAGCAGCACCGCTGGAACCAAGGGCCAGCCAGCAAGTCTATTGTAAAGGAGGCTTTTGAGAGTCTACATGTAAGAATTCACCCCGAGATGAAATTTGGCATCAAAGGCCCTGGCATAAAGCTCGCTTGAAATGACACTAGTGCAGAAGAAAATAATTTCAGATCTAATTCAATATTTCAATGGGGAACAGCAGAAAGTGTTCAAATCTGCTGAAAATCTGGCTTTTATAATATTGTCTCCAGGAAGGTGTCTGATAGAAAAGTTTCAGTGCCAAGCAAGAACAGAGTTATCCTCCATTTAGAAGGAAGTAAATAGATCATTTCTCTCTGACCTCCAAAGAGGAAGGACTATTCTCTCCACACGGCGGTGAAATGTAATAAAAAGAACGATACCCTTGGGATCCCTTCTACCAACAAAAAGCTACTGAGCACACTAACAGCATAGATAATCAAGGTAGTTGCATGAAAAATGAGAAATTTAAAGGATTGCTGGGAATGGGACTCTGGCCAGTAAGAAAAAAAGGCTTACAGACTAGCTAGGGGCAGTGAGTATAATTTAATATATTTCTGGCAGAAAACAAATAAGAAAGTACTCATCTGCAATTACAGGAGATGTCATCTCTTTTGAACTGGAGTTTGCAGAATCTATGTGTAAATACTGCTGTGTTTTCTCCTCGCCTCCACCCCTATAGCAGCACAAAGCCTTTGCTCTACCCTGGCATTAGTAACATATACACTAAAAAGTTCAAAAAAGATTAATACACTTTCAAATAGGGCAATATTTCACATTTCCACTACACTGCACATTGTTTGCAGTTTCATTCAGAAAGATATTAATAAAATAAGCATTTGGAATTTTGAGATCAATGAGGCTTTTTCACAGTGCTGTGCAAGAGCATCATGGTTCTGCTCCAGGAAGACTCTGCTGGCTGTAGTTTCCAGGCTCTCCCTGCCCTTGGAAGGGAGACAGGTGGACAGTTGAAATGTGTACTCTGAAGGACAGAATCCATCTTTGTGCCAGTCCACGAGGGCTGACTTGTCTCTGGGGATTGTTAGAAAGACAACTGATCAGTGTGGAACATGGAGAATGTCCACCTGAGCCCTTCTCTCTGTCACACCATGAGGATTTGGGCACTGCCTGGTCACTGCTCACCAGAGCCAGCCCAAGGTGCTCCTCTGCACACCGGGATGTGCTCTACAGGATTGCACCCTGGGTTTGGTGCTCATAGCAGGTTTGGTCCTGCGTCAAACCCTTCTCGGGGTGTTTTGCTAGGAAAGCAGAACTCCTGGCTGTAGTGATCCCAGCTGCTGATTTGCCCTGAGCAGGGCAAATGCTGCTCACCGTATTTATATAACTGGGAAAGATTCTACTAATTTCTCTTAAAAGAGTTTACTGTACTGCCAGTGCTTTCACATCCTGTTTGTTAACACAAGACTCTGTGCTCCCTAGTCTGTGCTAATTCATCCTGTGGTAGGTGTTCACTGGGTGAGCTAATGCTTTAGCAAGTCATTATTCAGCATCAAAGTTTTGTCACAATTATAACCAAAAGATTAAGCATGTAAACTCCAGTGTAAAGCACTGATATATTAAATTAATATCTCGGATTAACAATGCCATTGAACATCGGTGTGGTATCAAAATCCTTAACATAAGTAGGCCAGTTGCCATGGAGATGGCAAAGTTTCAGAATGATTTCGTAGCAATGACAACAACTTTAGAACCTAAATGCTTCCAAATAGTCTATAAAGCTGCAAAAGGAGGAGCAAAATGGGAATTGTTATTCTTGAAACAAGTTACAAGGTACAAGTTATGGATACCTGATATTCTGAGCAGGTGTTTCAAGAAGAAAACAAGTATTAGCAGTTTCTTTACAAAAACTGATGGTATATTTTTTTTACAAAACCCCAGCTTTTGTAGTGAGCAGTATAGTCCATATTGCTTTGAATTTAGGGTGCTCAATATCTATAATATCTGAGGTTTTTGCAATTTTCTCTGTTCTACATATGCACTTTTCTTAGTTAAGGATGAAAAGAACCATCAACAAACTGTTTACCCTGCAGTATAATTTAAAAAACTTACTTAGTAGCTCATGAGGCTTAAAACCCTACCTAAGGTGTGTTCCTGTTTGACCAAACATTAACTTGGTCCTTTTAGAGGAAGAAAATAATGTGTTCTATAAGGTTGTTGTCTTCTGTGGATCAGGCTGAAAGTGTTGATTGCAATCAGTGATAATTTGAGGGAATTTTTGATAGGCTAACATGGCATTTCTCTGACTGGCTGGAGATTATCTTATGTCCATTCATCCATATTTTCTATCTTTGCAAAGCAAGTGACATAAGTGATTTCATTGCAAATTACAGCCAAATCCACTGAATTTGCTAGACCTGTAAAACAGGAGCTCTGATGTGAGTGGGGAACTGATCCCCCCTTTACCTTTCTAATTTTATCAACAGTGATTTCTTTTCTATCACCGGGGAAAAAAAAAAAAACAAAACCACAACCCCCTCCCAAAAAAAAACCAACCGAAAAAACCCCAAAAAACCTAAAAAAGGAAAAAGAAGGAACAGAGAACAAATTCTCTCAATATAATCCCTAGTTTGATTTTATATTATGAAATACAGTGATACTAAGTAGAATTTAATAGCAGAATCTTACAGGGGGCAGTTTGAATGCAACACCATCCAAGATATGCAACAAGCAAAAGGCTGAATTGTTGATGCACATTTTAATAGACAGAGTTCCACAGCAATTACTCTTTATCTATGAGCGCATTATTATTTTATGTAAATATTAGTGAAAAAAATAATAGGTGAGCCAGTTCCTGCTTTCCTCTAGTAAGAGACTGACACAATAATTAGTTCCATTAATATGATATTTTCAGTGACACTTGAGGAAGTGCAGAATGAAGAAACCTCATGGTCTCAGCATAACTGACTGAAAGGAGGTTTAACCTTCAGGGATTTTGAAAAGCACTGGCCTAACAGTACCAGAAGCTTAAATTCAGTGTCATTTTGGGGGGATGGAAAGCAACCATTAATCTCCATCTACTCTAGAATTAAATTATAACTTTTGTAGAGCCTATCTATGTTTTCACAACTTCTGTGAAAGCAAAAGCAATCCACAGCTTCATGGAAGAATTATCACACCCATCTTTTGTGAATGGAGTTGATATTGAGATCTGAGATATGCTTGTTTGGGGAGAACACAATTACAGGAAACAAATTCAGAAATGAAACACTAAAACATCTCATTTCACCAGAGAAAGCCAAATCAGAAGGGAACATTTCTGACACAAGTTCATGCCATTGTTAGCAGAAATAACCTGTGCATTATAGCTGTCAGATATGCCTTGTCTATGGGGATTTTTCCAGTTTCATATGGGGGTTTTGCCCCTCTGTCTGTCAGATAAATCAAAGAGCCAAATGAAAATCTAGTACTCAGAAGCACTATTATATTATGGCACACCCCCTGGAGGGCTGCAGTTTTGTAATGAAATGAATAAATGACAAGAAAGCAGTATGATATCCTGAAAGTTCTACCCGTCCTTTAGGACAAGCATGTCAGGATAAATTCCATTTAATTACACTGAGCACAAGGAAAAAAAAAAAAAAGAAGAAAGAGAAAAAAAAAAATCAAACATTCATGCATTATCTTTTTGTCCGAGGCTCCACATGTGTAATAGTGAATTGACCTCATTTACTGCTGCATTACTTCATTACATTATGACTCCACAGAAGTGACACTGAAATGGATTTCAAACAGCACAAAACTAGAGCAACAGTGTTTAACTAGGCCCACATCTCAATATTTCAAAATGGGCCACGGACAAAACAAGCTCAGTGTTGATTATTAATGTAAACTCCAGCAGTTGCTGAGGGTTTTTACTCCTGCATGTACAGCCCTCTACAGAAACAAAAGCATTCAGCAGTTCCCCATAACTGGTAGTTTGAAATTTTGAAACAATTAGCACAGCAGGAGAATGCACACAATACCCAAGTGTTTTCCACATGTTAAAATTCCCATAAAGTACACAATGCCTATAATTTCCTGTTATTTTTTTACAGTAGTATTTCAAATCAAATGCCAAGAAAATATATGGTAGATCTTGTTTTAATTTAACCTGAGGCTTGCAATGAAGTTACTTCATCGGCTTTGCTGAATTTCTTGACAATTAATATCTGTGTTTAGGAAAAAATGGTTGCTTTTCCAAATGTGGGCTTTGTTCAGAGTTTGATGTCAGGAATATGAGAAGTTACCCCATACCTTCTTTTCAAACAGTGCTACAATTGCTGGTAACTTAACAAAGGGGCAGAGACAGATAAAAAATATATGCTGTAACATAAATTCTTGATAATGTTACAAAATCCTAAAACAACACCAGCCAAGTGTGCTATTCTAAAAAAAAAAAAAAAAAAATCATGCCATGTCATCTTCAGCACCATTTCTGGGCAACACCCCTGTGTAACGTCAAAGCCTGGCCATTGATAGCTTTATAGCAAACATGGCAAATAAAATCAGCTCCCAACAGACTGACGTGTGCGGGAACCTGCCATTCACACCACCCACAGGCAGCTAAGGGAAGGATCTTCCAGGCTCCTTATATTTAGATTTAAGCAGTTCCCACTGAAATCAGCAGTGAGATAACAACTGACTTCAGCAGAAGTCAGCTAAAGCCATCAGCGTTCTGCTTTGTGCCCCATCCTAATAAAAAAAAGGACTTTGGTGGAAGTTTTTGCCATGAAAAAGAAAAAAAAAAGAGGTATTGTAAAACCACTTACATTGCTTACAGGAAATGGGGTGTTTCCACTGAGGAAGAAGAGAACTGAAAGGATCAAGAAAAATTTTGAATACTGCATCTCTATGGTTTCAGCTTGCCCAGCTTGATTGTAGAGCCACCTTCTGGTTTCAAATAACAATTTCATACTTGCTGACAGTAAGAATGTGTGTGTGTGTGTACTCTAGTTATGCATTTGGAAGTGTTTCAATTCACTGCTTTAAGCCACATTAGGAAAATGACACAGAAAAGAAACACTGTGGATTCTGCTTTGTTCTGAATCCAAATAACCCAGCGACACATTTGGATATCAAACAAACTCTGCCTTGGGCTCTTAGGACCATTTATGATTGTATAAGAAACTGAAACTGCAAACATGAACCCTGGGAAGTGGTGAAACCACAGTGATAGGAGTCAACAGAAACAGGCTGGGAACAGTTCTGGAGAGATCCTGGGAACATTCTCATTCCACAGTGCGCTTGCCTGCTGGTTTGACTTCCAATGTTACTTTTTGAAGCACAGAACCACCTCATTAATTCCATTTTCTTGATGTCTGACCATTCTCTGGTTTGGGTTGATTGCTGCAAGTTTTAGCTAATACAGCATGACGTTTTGAACTGATTATAGTGTTAGAGGTGTCTGCCAAATGATTACAGTCCAGAAAGAAAACTAATCATACAGCATCTCAGGCAGAGCATGAGTGTTACAGTGTCACTCTAGTTTGCAATAAGTTTTTCCTACAGCTGTGTGATTAGTGATGGCTGATCTGATCCCAAAATAGGCCTCATGTATTTCAGACAGACCAAGGATTACAAAGGAACTGAGTGAGCAGGTTCTCAGTGGCATCATTATGAGACATGGGAGGGAAATGCTAGCTAAAAAAAAAAATGTTATACCAAAAACCCTCTTTGTTTTCCATTTTGAAATGAAGAGGCATGAGCAAGGGGTTGATCACCATCCCAGAGCATCAGAGATCCTGTGGCTGTGGCTCAGAGGAGGAAAGGAGCCCCTCACACTGACAGCTTAATCTGTGCCTTCCACATTCCAGATAACTGCTCTAATCCACAGACCACCTCATTTATCTTGGAGCTGTTCCAGGCTCTATAAGCAATTTCATTCCCATTAGAGCAATGATGTGAACTTTCATCTGCCACCTACATGTCAGGCAAGACTTCTTACCACAGGGCCCTCAGATTCTTTCCCTTTTATTCAGAATGCAACATTATTTATAGAAACTTGAACAGGTCCAACAGGAGCAAGTGCAAGGACAAGATGAACTCTTCAGCCCCCAGGCAGCCGATTAGAGCTTTTCCATACACATATGCCAAGCGCCGTACAAAGCACTTAGCATGGAAGCCTCTTTCTCCCAAACAGAAATTGAAATTTCAATAGTGGTTAAAGGCATTCATTATTAAAATTAGCATTTTGAAAGTTCTTTTTTTGTTGGTAAGCTGGCAGAAAAGCCATTTACTCCTGAAATGTGGGACTTGCTGTAGGTGAGGTCAGTGGTGTGACACAAGAGAGGACAAATGCATACAGGAAGGCAGCTCCCACATTCTCAGCTCAGAATCCCTCAGGTTCAGTGGCTGATCCTCAGGCAGTTCATATCATAAAGTCAAATGCTGCTTCCTTAGCAACTCTGCAGCCATCAGGGAATTAAAGTTATTAAAATCTGAATTTTATGAAAGACGTAAATCTCAAATTCAATAGTACCTAAGCCAGGTGCTATAGAAATCAATGCTGGAACTTGCTCTGATTTAGCAAGGCTAAATTCTAACAGCCATAAAACATACATTGGTTGCATTTTCAGTGTTCCTGTTCTTTACCTTATATACACACAGACACATGAGTTTGTAACGATGCAAATGTTAAAAAAAAAAACCTTTGAAATATTTTTGGTATCTGATAAAGAACCGATCACTTTTCATAATTATTTTTAAATTTCTATATTGTTTTGATGTTTAGCTGCTGCTGTGAGGCAGCTTTACAAACCTTCTGCTTTTATGTTCACAGGAGCACAGTTGAACTATTTAGTTCACATTACATTGATTGCTGCTGAATAGAGGACTTTTGAAGTATCACTTTAAATCTGTTTGATATTTAAAAAAACCAAAGTCCTGTGTGTGCTATCTTCATAGTAAAGACTTTGAAATTATTTCCTGAGAATAATTAAAACAAGTTAAATTATTTATGACTGCAAAACCAAAACAAAACGCATTCTGTTAGGTCTTTCAGATCACTATCTAACAGGAATGTTTTGTTCTCTGAACGTGTCCTTCACACTGCTTGCTCTTAGAGAGCAGAATGAATATTATTTATTAATAAAAATAAGATTTTGTTTAATGCTCCCAAATTCTTTACCTGTATTTCTGCTCGGGAGGGAAGTCTACAAGCTGTACCGAGAGTTAGAACAAGAAAGCATTTCTTGAAGACGCACAGGTATGTGAGCATGCAGGGTTTATGCATGTATAATAACAGCCCTGGTTTTGGTTAGAGAACAGGTATTTTCCAAAAGGCAGCACAAAAGTCATCAATTAAAAGGAATGAGGAAATGCTGGAGTACTATATGGAAGATTTTAATTCTTTTTCCTCTGAAATCCATTGGATAATACAACACTGAAAAAAACACTTCAAAGTAACTTTTTTTGATGCTTATCCCATGCTCCTCTAAAACTGTTTGGAAAGGAACCAGTAGAGGTTTAGTTTCTTACCTTTTTTTAGTTGGTTTTCCCAAAACTTCATTTGGAAAATAATACAGAGAGGAGGAAAAAACAAGAAAAAAGTAAAAAAAAAAAGGAAAAAAGAGATTCTCCAATAATAATGTCAGACATGTGCAAAAAAAGATTCTACACTTGCAAATATAAAGAAAGAAAATAAGATCAAAAGCACCTTTATAGTTACAGAGAGATGGGTTTTTTTAGCTCTTCTATATAAAAGCAATATTTATTTCCACACATTTCTAATCAGTAAATAGTGTCTATTTACAAGCAGAGTATTTACTGCAAATTAAAGTGATCAATATTCATAATACTAATTTTGTTTTATGCTAGATTGACTATTAATTTCAGGGGGTTTTTCTCCTCGGAGGTTTTTCCTCTCTCATTTTTACTTGGAGAATCAGAGAAGTGGAATCAGAGTGGATGAATCTATGAGAACCTATGAGATAGATGAGTGAATCAGACAGAATAATTTGTCGAGACACAGAAATATCACTTCTTCCAGGGAATGATATACAAATCATTTTAAATAGTGGCCTAAGAGAATATACTTCATGACTTTTCCTCTGATGTGATTTGTTCTGTGATGTGATTTGAAAAGAAAATAAATTATCAGTCTCTTGAAAGAAAAACAACTCTGATTGGGGGCATGTTTTTGATTACTAGGTGCTTTATTCATTTAAGCAATTGTCCTCTAAAATGTTTTTAAAGGAAGGAAAATTTGAGGAAATGGAGTTACAAGAGAAAGGCCTGAGAGAAGGAGGGGTGAGGAGAGCGCTGTAACATCCCTTGTTCATGGCTATAAGGAGCCCTGGAGAGGACCTGCACTTGGAGCTCATTGATATGGACTCGTTAAAATTGCTAAATTGCTACTGGCAGTGTGCCATGCAAAGGTTTATTTTTGTGTGGTGCTCTGAGACTAGAGACAGGATATTTCCTCCATGGATATGGCCACAAATGAGCCATTCTCAGAGTCTTTGGCACTGATTCCTGAATATCATAGTCGTCTTAGGTTTCCTTCTACCCTTTCAGAGGTATTTCATTTGACAAATAATAGCAAACACTTTTTCCCCCAAATTTGATGCCTCACTGTGCCTGTCTAGAATAACAAATTTTGAGTAAGAGGTATAGTCAAAACTCATGACCAATTACAGGGAAGATGTGTAGAAATCAAAGATGTAATAGAAGCAGAAAAAGAGAACCAAAGGATTTACCAATCTGGCAAGAGGTGTAAATTACTTGCTCTGAAATACACTAATATGGAACTTTGCAAAGTTTATTTCCTCTTATTTTTAGCTTCCTACAAATTATTATCCCTTTTTTTAAAAAAGGTATAATAAAATTCTGTAACACTGAAAGCAAGGGGTTAAAACACCTAACCTAACCAAAGGGTTTCCCAGAAAGGTGGAAACAAAATACCTTGGATAACTTTCTTGTGCAGGAAATCAATGTTAATTCAAGACAAAATAAAATGCTCTTAAAGTTATCCTCGCTTGGGAAAACCTTCCTAAAAAAATCATTGTAAGTTTGCACATATATTTCAATATTATATTTAATTTGACTTTAAGCCCACATTTCAACTGAAGCATATGTTTAAATGCATTGTGTCAATAAAGACAGACTTAAATATATGCTTAAGTGCTTTCCTGAAATAGGATTTATGCCACAAATTATGCCTTAGATTATTACATTGAAACAAGTCTCTAATTATAATGTATTACCAGTTCTGTTGTCTATTTTCCTGCTCCATTTAATCAGTCTGGAAAGAAAGCTATTGTGGTAATTTCATCTTTTGTTGTGGATGGATGGGAATTAGAACAGAGGCCATAAGCAGCTGTACAATGGGGAAATCAGGATTCAGATCCAGGAGCATTTCCTGTAGGTCTTTCAGATTTTTTCACTTCTTGTAATGTCTGGTTCCAGCAATTACATAACCATCAAATCATACTGGTCACTTCTGGATGCCATCATCCTCGTTCCCTTGTTTTTGGAACAACACCGCAACCTTTATATGATGGTGTTTTCCTCTTTTCCTGCTTCCTTAATGACATTTGTACCCATAGATCTTTACCATAATAACACTGGAGCCTTCCTTGTACTTTGGTTTTAACCAGCCAAGTTATTTACTCTGAACTGTTAATACAAAGAAACAAAAGGAAATTACACTGCACGGATGATAACCTTGAAATTAAGGGCTGGGAGTAAACAAAGCCTTCAAATGAAAACCTCAGCCATTTCTCCTTAATGCACAATGAATTAAGGGCACTGGGTAAATGTCATCAATCTAATTAGGAAGCATTAAGTGATCTTCCTCATTAATCAGCTCTTTAGTGATTTTCTATGAAATTAGTATTGAATTTTGTATAAAAGCAGTCTTTTTCTTCAAATTTTTCCCACCTGCCTTCACAGCGAGCAAGATAAATCATTTGCTCACATGCCTGTACATCCAAACATATGCACATACCCACTTTATCACAGCTGAATAAATCAAAACAGAGAGGCAAAAGGAGATGCATTGTGTGGCTGACCCATGTCACATAAAGAAACCATGGCATGAGATAGAACACATGTCCTTTGCCATAAATAGCCACTGGATCCCAAATCTGGAGTGGTTCCCAAAGGAAAAAAACAAGTCAGGTTGGAACAACTCCTTCCAGCAGCTCACTGAGTCAGAGGAGCGGAGGGGGTGAGGTGTGATTTTCTGAGAGATTCATCTGGGTCTGGATTTGGTCTAGGATGGCTCCCCGTGCTGCACCTCAGAAAGCATTAGGCAGAGGTGAGGCACAAACAAATATGCTCTTATAATTTTAGAAAAAAGCAATTTCTCTGTTCATTTCTGAGTAAAAATTTCACTAGTTCTCTGCTGTTGTCAAGTTTTTAAAGCTTACTTCATTATCTATGTTCATGGAATCTTTTTTCCAAATTGTACATTCCAGTTAAGCCAGATCCTTTAGGTAAATTAATCCTGTCACAGATCATTGCAGTTCATGTGCTTATGCACATGGCTAAATACCCCAATAAATCAGATATCAGGATCTGTAAATGCCCTTTTTTATCTCACCCTCAGAATTTCCATGTATTTTCTGTAAAAAGCTACTTCATTTAAACCAGGTCTAGAAATCACTGGATAGAGCTAATCAAAGATTCTGACTAAATGGCAAAATGCAGTTTCACCAACTTCTTGTATCAGATGATTGTTATTTACCTCTGAATTTTAGAGAATTCTTGTCAGAAAAATATTCAAAAAATTTATTTAACTTTCTTAATTTGACTCATTGCTTTATGTATTTTCTCTCAGGTATCCATCAATGACATTTTAATAGGAAAACAATAAACCATGATTTAACACTACAGTTTAATAACCATGATACATCACATTATGTGATTTAACCATAAGTTATTTTTTCTCAATTCTGCATAGGAATAATCAGTATCCAGATTTTTCTTATCTACATAGGCCTGTGTAGGTTTGCACCAAACTTCAGTTTAGTTATATTTAGGCAAATCCTGTATAGAGAAATTTTGCTATTTCAACATTAGTTTCCATCTAGATTGCAATGAGAGTTTAAAGGAGAGAATAAAAAATTCAGAGAAATATTTTACAGAGATGTCAATGCAATTTTTTAACTCTGAGAAGTTCCAGTATGGAATAGCTATTTGCTAAAGGATTTTAGAAAAATGGCCTTCCTAGTTTGGGAAGGAAGAAATGGACTGACACCAACTCCCATATACTTGATAATGATTAGATTTTGCAGCATCTACAAAATAGTTTTAACTGCCTAAATCCAATAACCTTTCTCATTGGAATGAATTGGGACAGTAACATCACGGACAGTGAGGTTACACTGGGGCCCAGCAGTCCCCACACAATGCCTTTTACATAGGAAACGGTCCACACTGGCTGTCCTTGTGCAGCTGGAAGGAGCAGTCAGCACAACTGCACAGGTGTGAAACCCACAAATGCTGAATGGAAACAGTCAGCTGGGGCCATCAGCTGGTCAAGCACTGATTTGCCTCTGAGATGCAAACAAGGCCCTCAGAACAAAATCAGGTGGTTGTTGGTGTTTGGAGCAGGCAGGGGCTGTGCAGCACATCCCAGGGAGCAGAATGTGTGCCTGAGAGTTGCCTGCTCCTGGGTGTTTCCATAACCAACACCCCAATGTGCAGTAACAGCAGCACAGTGGCAGGCACCAGCCCCAGGGCAGCAGAATGGAGCTGGCCCAGGATGCACAGGTGTGAACTTACCTGTGTGTCTGGGGAGAGAGAGGCTGCTGGGCTCAGCAGAGAACAGCAGCATGTCAGGCACCTGGCTGAAGGCCTCAGACACAAATCACCACCTCAGGTGAGACTATCATGGCAGGAAGTGCTTTGTGATTTATCAGCACAGCCATTCAATTACCCTGAACCAAGTCCTGGAGCATGAAGAGTCCCAAGAGCAATGGCAATGAGTGCTTCCTCCTTTCTCTCCTCCCATGGCTCACATAGGCTCTCTCATTAGCAGTTGCATATTTTCATTTTCAAGTTGAAATGCTGGAAAAATAGATTTGTGTATGCACATAGAGAAAATGCAGCATTAACATACCACTGGGGTCCAAAACCACAAGTCTTGAACTGAAGGGGAGTGGCTTCCCTGTCCCTGGGACTTCAGGCTAATGAGAGAAGCTTCAGTGCACTTCACTGTAAGCTGATACCTGACCCAGGAGATTTGAATGAATGATTCAAGGCAGGTCAGATTTGGGGCACTGAACTCTGTGTAGACTGTTGGATAGCAAAATAAACACGAATATGTGGAAACACCATCAATAACTGGCAGAAAGATATATTTTGCTTTTAATGAAAGAAGTACATACAATAGGTTTAATTTGCTTTTCACTTGAGCCAAATTCATTTGTGCCAACAGCATGGAGAATTGCTTTCATTTAAGTCTTGTTGCTGAAAAAGCACATTCATTTTTTTCCCAAAAGAAGTTTTTTCACCCCTAACAAGCCAGTAATTTTAGAAAAAACCTGTAGCTTGTCAGTTTGACATGGTTTAATTTGCAACAAACGGTAAACAGAATATAGAAAACGGAAACTCTAATAGAGACAGGCAGAGACAAACCATATTTTTTGTCAATAGAAAAATCTGTGTAGCAAAAAATGAACCACATATATTTGCATTTGTCCCCGTGACATAATGTTAATTACTTATGTGTGAAGCATTCCATTAGAAGGTATGCACCTAAAATAAATAAATGTTAGTTTAGTTAATTGCAGCCTAAATTCTAGTCAGTGACTGAGTATTCAGTACCCATTCATAGATGCTTCCAATTTACATCTTTCAGAAAGCGTATTATGCTCCCATTTGCTTAAATGTCAAACGACAGAATGATCCTGATAAATACCATTTAAAACCAAGAAATACTCAGAAACCCCCCAAGTGTAGCTCAACAATTTTTTTGAATCAAAATGCCTAAGTCAATATGTAGGAGGAAAGCTTCATCTCGTTTAAATTTCTGCTGAGGAGCTGGCCCTAAATTTTAATTATATGTGTTAGTGCTTCTTCTTCAGCACAGCATTTCTTGTAGCACCCAGTCCTTCCAATTACTCTGCATCAAATGATTTGTTAACCACAGCCAGCCATGAGGGAAGTTGTGTACCCATATTCCCTCAAGCAAGAAGCTTGCTGGAGGAGGAGCACTCCTGTTTGTCCTAAATTCTTTTAACATTTCCAAGTGTTTTTAACATTAGCTTCCTCTGCTTGAGCTTGCTTTGACAAGCATATAATATGGGTGAGAATGATGTGAATACAATACTTGAGGCCACTGAAAAGCCTGGAAAAAAATTCATACTACCAAAATTATTTCAGTAACAAAGCCACTGATCATGAATACAAATAAAACATAACAGATCCCCCAGGCAATTGTATGCAGAAGTGTACATATAAATATTTATCTAGTCATATCCAAAGTATTAAGAGTAAAGATCCTGAGCTACAGTTGGTCATGAGATAAAATCATGAAATGGATCCTTGGTCATTTCCAATGCTTAGCCTTAGAAAGAACTTTGAGTGCCATCTCATGATGATACTGAGGCCCCAGAGGATTTTAGAGATGTGAGATAGACAGATGTAATAGTAAGATGTCCAAATAGGTAACGATGACACTTCTGCTGGGACCTCATTCAGAATCTTATCACACTACTGGGACATACCACAAAAATGCATCCAAGCTTTATGTTGTGTATATTCCTTGGGAATCTCAAATATGGGTTTTGGTTTTCCTTTTGCCTTTGCTTCCCCTGCATTTACCTTCACCAAGAGAGTTTTGTGACATCAAGCTGCTAACATGCAATGTGCTAGATGTAAACTGTACTGTCATTCATATTTCTCTTTCCCCCTCAGCGTAAATTTTACCTGGCAACTTTTCCACTGCCGGAAATAACCATTTATAGCAAACAGAAATGAAGTTAATTTGGAGTACATAACAGAGTCATTGTTATCCCAATTCTTCAAGTAAATTAACAAGTTTAAGCATGCTAAATCAGGTAGTGACTCAACACATGGTTAAGCTTGTTTAAATAAGTGCTGTGGTAACTGTTTTCTAATTGGGGCCATTAAGAATAAATAAAACCAAAGCTAATAGGCAAGTGAAGACTACTAAGGGAAAGCAAGATGAGGACAGAAAGAACTTGTTAATAACATACTGAAAACTGAAGAAAAATGCTTGTTGAATGGAACCAGTGAGTATTCAGTAGAAAACAAAGAAGCAAAGATAAAATACTTCAGTGAGGTGGAAAAAGAAGCAAGCTTAAAAATGGACAAAATGCAGAGCAGAACCAAAATCAAACCATACTTTTGTAATTACTGACAGTTTTTATTTAATCCAACCAATTATCTAAAATGTGATTCAAGCACACTTGACTTCAGTGAATTGCCTTCTATAACACTTTTATGTGTATCATTCTCAAAAGTCAAGTGTGCACTGATTGCACTTCAGACAATCAGCTACATTTCTAGAACGTTGGAGAGAGGAAAAAAGCCCCACACATTTAAACCATCCATTTAGCATGAAGTTACCTGGAGTTTGGGTGTGTCTGCCCTGCTCACAGCTGGATGCACCAGGGCTGGAGCTCAGGGCAGCCACATGTGGCCCAGGCCAGCCAGGGCTGCTGAGCTGCCAAGCCCAAGGTCATCTCCTCTGCTGGTGGCAATCAGTGTGAAGAGCTGATTGGAAGCAAGAGCTGGCCCCAATTTTCCCTTAGGAGGTGCTTTTAAGCTACACTGCCCCAGCAGTCTGTCTGTGATCCTGACCCAGGGTTGCCACCACACCGGGCTTCTCGCTGGAGAGGCCAGAGCTGCCACCTGCCAGAGCCACACGTGGCTCCTGGCTCCCTGTCCCTTGTAGAGTGGCCAACCTTGCTGCACCTTGTCAGCAATGGGGTGTTTTGTGGGGTTAACAGCAGACCTGCACACACACATCTTTGGGAGCCCAGCATCTGCATAAAAGCACTGTGTGTCATGCTGATGGCCTGCAAAGTTTCCAGGGTGATGTTGGTCCATAGGTCCTGACAGCCATTAACCCTGGGCTCATTCTCTTCTGACCTTGCAGACACAAACAATCACCCTGGTTACTTCAACAAGGGCAACAGCCAGAGTTACACTCATGAATTACGCTCCCTTTTTGGCCAGGTCACAAACTGGAGGCTTTGTGAGGTGAATACTCATTCTGACAAACTGTTGTTTTGATGCCAGTCTTAAAATTTGATCAGATCAAGGCACGAACTTACCATCAGGGAGCTCCATCCAGCCTGCTGCTTTGAGTGCTTGGGCAAAAGGCACTTGTCCTTTCCTAAGAGGGGAATGGGGCACATAACCATCAGACTTGTGAGCTGGGACAGCATTTCCCAATGCACAGCCAGCATGTCACAGGGTGTAAACAGAGCAGAAAAAAAAGTGCTTGTTATATTTTGTGGATAAAAAGCTGATGAAGTGTCAAAGTCATTGAGAACAGAAATCTGAGGATTAAACTGAGAGACACTGGAGTATCTCTGTTGTTACATCAGCAAGATTTCTTCCACCTTCAGGATTTTAGTGAGGAGGACCTGGAAGAGCTGCCCATTTCCCTAAAGCCCATGTTTCAGTCGTTGTTGGGAAGCTATTAATGCAAATAGGGCTGTGCTTTCATGCCAGCTGGTTTTGCCTCTGAAGGCACTGCAGGTGGCGATGCTTTGTGTCCTTTGATGAGGGAACAGACAGTGGCAGGTGTCCTGTGGTTCCCACTCATAGGAAGAGCACAAAACCAGCGATCAGCCTGCGCCTGTTTGCGCAAAGCATTTGAGGAGCAGCTGCCAGCAGACACATTTTGATCAGAGACAATGAGGGAGCACTTCCTAAGGCATTTTTCTTCGGGGATCTGTGAAGGAAATTGTCAAACAACGATGGATTTCCTACAAAGCCACTTGTGCTTCTTTTCTCTCTCCCCCATAGCTGGTATTCCTACAGGGAAGCCCAGGGTGGGAATAGAGCGTGCATGTAATCAGTTCTGTAGATAATCGATAGATGGACGGTATCAGGAAATTAAACTAATATTTCTAGCAAGGCAAATGACAACAGGAATTCAGCATTTGGCTTTGAAAGATTGATGTAAACTTCAATAAGGCAACAGCCAGGATTTTTCTTAGTGACTTTGCATCCTTCAATTTTTGAGGGCCTGATTCCAGAGATATTAAGGCATTTGTTAAAAAAAAAAAAAGAAAGAAAACAGAAGTCAAACTCCTACAGATTAACTCAAAAAAAAAATGATAGTATATTAATCTGAAAATAACATCCCAGGACTGCTGGGACTTTTCCCATAAGTTTCACATGGGTGACCTATGGATGCTCAGATGTTTAGCCTTATAAAGCTATGCCACATTTTTCTTTCAAGTGACTTTACTTTCTCTTCTATTTCTGGGATAAAACATTCCATCATTTTTACTATTTTAGTTTAATTTAGGTCAGAAGCATCTTTCTGGCACCTAATTCTAATTTCAAAATGTCAATGATTTTTTCAGACAGATGGGAGTTTTTTCATACTCTGATCACCCTTTCTTGGGTGAAATTGTTAACAATATAATCTCTAACAATTAGGAGATTTATTTTTATGTCTCTCTGGCAGGAAAATCGAACTTCAGGTACTAAGATAGATGTCAAGTTCAAGTGATTATGTTGAGGATTTAATTCACACAAATCTAATCACTTTCTCTAGGTCACTTTTTGAACACTGTGTGCAGAGTCTTGGTTTCAGTGTTACATTTTCTGAATTCTTACAGCTTTTTTCCTGTGCTTGAGAAGTATTTGAAATCATATCCTAGGACAAGCATCTTTCAGCCAAAAACTCCCATAAGCCTAAATATTTTACCAGGAAGGAGGAGCAAATTTCCCCTCCAGAAGAATATTTCTTCATTAATAATTCTGTATTGGGGAAGTTAGAATTCTTCTTCAATTCTAGTATTCACCAAATTATTTCTGCTGAAGCAAAAATTACAGCTTTGGAAAACTTAAAATAAAAGTCTGCTTTTGTGTGAGTCTTTCTCTCCCTGAAATGAAAACAATCTAATGTCAAACTTGGTGTCACAAGGAGTCTAAGGGAGTGTGTATTTCTGGCTTATTTGAATATCTTTCATGGGACATATATGCTTAAATTCCTCTAATTCACCCAGTGTTGCTTGTCACAGACCATGGTGACAACAAGTGCTATACAGACTTTGAACTTTTAAACAGCAACATTTTGCTGGCCCAACCTAGAACAGTCCTAGCACTCTAGAAAAAAGGTAAAATAACCCACACTTGATTTTGCAAGCCTGCAGCAATGTAAAAAAATTCATCCTGAATCAGAGGATGTTCAAGAGTGCCTGAAGCACACTGGGACGCACAAACCCAATAAACCAATAATGTCTAAAACCAGAATGCTTGAAGCTGTGGAAGGAGGACAGGGAGATTTGCCTTGCCACCAGATCCCAAAATGTGCTGTGGGTTCCAGTAGCCCAATTTACAACCCTCTTGGGAAGGATGAGAGAGTCACAGAGCAGTTAGCAGGGCTGAGACCTGCTGGAGAGGACATGAGCTCCCACCTGAAAACCACATGCAAGTTCCTGCCAATTTTTATAAGTTTACTCTGGAAAAGTAGAGAAGAGTTTAGTGATAACAGGCAGGAGTTTATTTCTAGCATCCCCTTTTCTATTCCCTCTGCTCTAACAGAGGTTGGTTACTTTTTCTCCTGCAAACACAGTAAGGAGCCTTTTATTTCCCCCCTCTCCAGAGGGGTGAGATATTATCCCCCTCACAGCACTTAGTTGACTGATAATGCAGAAGCTGTATAAAAGAATCCGGTGATGTGACACATTGAAAACAGGAGTCAAAGAAACACAGAGAGTATTTTTCAATAGTACCAGTTCAGGATAAATTTCATTTTCGCATGAGTTCCTCTCATTCAGAGCTGAAACTGAGAAAACAATCTGCCAGTAGAGAGGTCCCAGCTGTGTCAAGGTTCAGTAACAACTAGAAGTCATGACTGGCCATGCCTCCACAGATGTGTCTCTGGGGTTTGCAGGATAGCAATGAGATCAGAAAATTATAAAAAGGGCCCACCAGAAACTGCTGCAGCCTGCAAATGCCTCAGGCATTTGCTGGGGACAGAGCAGCTCCTGTCACCCATGGCTTTTTGGTTGCAAATTTTCTCATGGCTGTTACCTGTGTGGTACAGGTTCTTTTATTTATGCATTCATTTGTGTTAAAACAGCAATAGCAGTGCAAAAAGTTTTACTAGTGATGCCAATAGAAATAACATTAAACTCCCCAAAAGAAAACATTAAACAAGAGCAGTGTTACCAGGTAATGTTCAAGCCAATTCACAAACCTCCTCTAATAGTGGAAAAGTGAAAGGTTTGTTGTGAAAAGTCTTTCTACACTGTTGAAAATATCAATACCACATGCTGGGGTTGGAACTCCTCAAGAAACAAATATTGATTTCCCTCTTTCCTGATGTACAAATGGCAGACAATGACTGAACGAACTCTGAATCTTTTAATTGTTTTAAGGTTGACAGATTCTGTTAGTATTGAATTTTTATTGTTTCATTGTTCTCCTGTTTTCTGCTGCCACCCCCCCACTCCTCTTTGAAACCTTTTGGGGGGGTACTTTGCTTTTTTTCCTTTTTTGTTTTGCAAAGACAAGCAAAGGAGTAGATGAAATTAATGTAGTATTCCCTCTACTGCAGTTCACTGTCAGGTCTGATTCATCTAATTTTAGTATTACCATCAGGAACATTGTAGCAATTTCTTGGGAACACAAGGTACTAGTGATGATATAACATTCTTATTTAAAAAAAAACCAACATACATTCCAGAAAATCATGCTATAAAATAAATGCTTGCTGTATAATAGCAAACTGTGGACATTGCATTTCAGTTCAAATGCTACAAACAGAAATCCTGCTTCAGAATCTGTAATTTTACAACAAACATGAATGGCAAAATTGAAAGAGAAAGAGGAATACACAGGCACATGTGTTTCTAATGATCCAAATGCTAACCGAAATTTGGAGGAAAATGAAAAGGATTAGAGCAGAGTAATTTTTTTTTCCTTTAATTTTATTTCATGGAATAAGCACTATTCTTCAATACTAGGTATATGTCATGTAAAGCTTAAAAAGTAGTTATTCATTGTCCTGAAGGTCACCCAGACACAGTAAGTTCATTTCATTTTCTTGGCAAGAGATCCAGGCTTGTTATGTACTCTATGAAACATGACAGTGAGGGACTGGCCCTCCAATCCATTTCAGGCCAATGTGATTGTTCCCTCTGGGCAAGGGGGAGAGAGAGGAGGTGGCTGAACCTGATCCTGCTGTACCTGTTCCCATCCAGGCACAGCAGCTGGAGGGACAGCACTGCAGTAGTGTCCCCATGAGGGAGAACTGGGTCAGAGTGTGCCAGTGCCTGGCTCCGGCCATGCCAGCTCACCAGGCTGGTGGCAGCAGGTTGGGCAAGTGCCAGGCTGTCCCCAGGGGCTGTGCTGACACCCACAGGCTGAAATCCCCTTCTCCCTCAAACACAAAAAGGGAAAGCATGACCCTGTGCTTTCCTGTGATGCCAGTAACTGATAATATATATATAAGAATAAAATGTTTTGATATTTCATTTGAATGCCATAGTTATTCTCCTTTCATGCAACGTCTTTGCTAATCTTATTTCTTTTCTTATGCCCCTTTCATCCAAGTCAAATCATCCATGATCCTTTTCATTTATCTGGACATGTTACCCTCTATTCTGCATGGATTTGAAAGTCTATGTTGTCAGTGATTTTTTTTGGTCACAAATTTTTAATTACTGTCTACCTATCTTATGGCACACAACAGAATTAGATCCTTGGAAATTGGAATGCAACTCCCATTTGGGAATTGCACATATGCAGACTGACAGGGTGAGACAGGCACAGTACAGGGGCTTTTAGCATCTTTTCTAGTACTTGTGTTTGTAATGGGATGCAGATGAAGCAGGCAGGTCCTTTCAGAACAGAAAATCTCCCAAAGCACCATGTTGAGATATGGACAAAAGCAGCAATTAAATGGGGTGTCAAGCATGTGTGCTAAGGATAAACAAACAGGCAAAACTAATTAGTTAAAATTTGTCTGGGAATTGGTGAATAATAAGAGCTGTGAATTATGAGACAGCTGTTTTGTGTTGCCAAATTTCCTCCTGTCCTTTTGGCAATGAAAATTTATGAAGACACTGAACTATAGTTTATAATTTATCCATTATGATGTTTGAGAATGGAAATACTAAAGAAATGTAAGAAACTTTTTACTGATGGTAAAGGGCAGTCTTGTATATATAAACATAGTTCTATAAACCATCTTTTTTATAATAATTATTTATCTAGTATGAATATAGTAATAGAGTTGAGGTGTCAAGTGGCAGAAAATATGTTCAATATTGTTCCTGAAAACATTTTTGTAACCTCTCCAGAGTCAATAAGCCTCTCATTGTTTATTGCTCAAGCTGCTTGACTTGCCTGGTTCCGTGCTGATGATACTGCAACACATTGGGTATCTTGCCTAAAACACAGACAACTGAGTTTTCTAGCTGCTAGGTACTTAAAACTCAGTGTAAATATTTTGCCTAAGTGTATTTTGTACTAAAAGAAATTAAGAACATTTTAAATTATCAAATCAATTTTAGAGGGATTTCATTTTCAAGTGAAATTCAATTTTGGTGTTCAACTTAAGGACACTTAAAATGCAAACCAGTTAAGTTCATTAATAAACTAATCAGGAAAAAAATAGGACTAAGACAAAGTTCTTCTATAAAGCCATGACCTTGTCTTAAATTCTGTGATATTCTACTTTTTAAAAAATTAAGTGTTAATGGATTTTCAGTGAAATACTACTCTAAGTCTGATTTTTAAATGGGAAGAAAACGTTTTCTGGGAACAAGACCAGTGTCTATGGATTTACATTTTGGTAAAATTCCTCAAATTTGGCTGTCAAGTACTAGTTGGTCTTTTTTTTTCTAGCCAGCAATTTTTACTTCTTTTTGTCCCTTATTTTGAAAACCCTGGAACTTTAATGTCATTTTCATAGGAGCTCCTTGCAAAATCATTAGAATTGTGTGATCAATTTGCCTGAATTGTTCTAATATGATGCATCAAATAGAAGTTATGTTAAGAAATTGTGAAAACTTGCATGAATAATTGCAGTAATTTTTTCTTGGCAGTCTGGGAGAGCTGCCAAGAAAAATCTCTCTTCCTGACAAAAGTTCCTAAGCACTACATTTACAAAAAGTGTAAATATATAAATATTACTGCCAGGAATAAGTCTTAAAAAGAACATATTTATACTGAAAGAAAAGGTTATTATTGAAACTGATTTTGCTCCCCCAGCACTGTGATCACCAATAAATGCTAAGTTTACTGTAACATTTTAACAAGATATGTATGTGTTCACTCAGAACCAGACTGATTTTATAAACATAGTGCAGGATGAGGAATGACCAACTAAAAGTATTGCTGACTGTCACTAACCTGGCCAAAATCCAACATATGACATTTCCACAAGAAGGAAAAGTACAAAGAAAAATCTGCTAAAATCAAGAGCAATGAACAACCCATCTGAGAAAAAGAATTTCTAGCCAAACTAGATTCTAAAAAGATTATCTCCTAAACACTTATAATCTAAATGAATCTGGAATAAAAACTGTGCTAAATGCAAGCAAGGGGTGAAACTGAATAGAGAGAAGTCTGATAGGTACAGGCTACATCCAATCTATGCTTTCATCCCATGTTTAAATTCAGATTTTCAGTTCCTAGTCTGAGTCCCTGCCTCTCAGTCACAATTTGCCTTGAGGAGGAGGACATCATGCACAGCAGGTTTGTAGAAATCAGTGAATGTATAACAATTTGCACAGCTAAGGATCTGCTCCTTTATCCTTCAAAAGCACCGACTGCAGAAACCTAATTTACTACTCTTGATCATAGCCAGAAACATCTGGCTGCTGAAGCTGGAGTTTCCCGGGAGTATTCATGCCTCAGAAGGGAACTGGGATTACAACTGAGATGTGGATAATATCTCCAGTATCACTTGGCAATTTCAGACAACTTACAGTGCATTACCATACTTTCCTGCAATTTGGTGCTTGGATGTCATAAATTACATTGACACACCATTAACATAGGTAAGTAGAGTAAATAATTGATCTCTCCAGAGAAACATTAGAACCCACTGTAATAACAGATCTGCAGCAATCACTATTAGAAACATACAGACCTCAACAGTTTTTCCTTTTTTCCTACCTACAGCTAAGCCCAAATTACTTTCCTTTTAGTGTCTTACTTTTGGGCTGCTATTCTTGCACTAATACCAGGATAGCCTTTTAATGTGTGAAGTGAGAAAAACAGATTACCAAAATTAGATTGTTAGCTATATCCACATTATTAGAGATCTCCATGAAACATCATGTGTGGGTTTTTTTCAAAGAAAAGAAAAAAACTAGCTTATTAGTCTGTGCTAATAGCAAATTTTCTTAGTGAAAGGGCACAAATGAACCATTAAAGTGGACAGGAGAACAGGAGAGGGGGAGAACAGGAAAAAGGTAGAAGAGCAGGAGAAAATTTAAAAAAAAGTGAGAAAATGTGAGAAGATGAGAAAGAAAGCAAGAAGAAAGTAGGAAACAATTCACTTTAAACATGCAAATAAAAAGATGAGCACGAGAATTCTAGGCACAGATGGATTCCCATTTTGGAAATTCTGACAGGATTCATAGACTTATGAGAGGATGTTACTCTTCATCAGATGAATGATACTGATGTGACAAGCAATATATACAAAGGTTAGAAGTAATTCTATTAAAAGAAAGAAAGAAAGACTAGCCACTGAAAGCTGAAAGTACGGTTTGCATTTATGCTTTTCATTGCTTGTTAAAAATATGCTGGTGACATGTATGTTTAAAGAACAGAAGTTCTTTTCAAAACTGGGTTATTAAACCTTCTCTTAGACTCAGCACAAGTGATGAAAGGTAGCCATGTGTTCAGATAGCTGAGGTATGAATCATTTTAGGGCTACTAAGTTGTCCCAGATATTCACAAACCATCTGTTAAGTGAAAGAACATTAGGTGTACACCATACTAGTAATTCTTAAATTTAATAATTATACTCAGCATGACACATCATTGGGAAGAGCAGAAAAGTGCTTTTGGATACCCACAAAATCCTCACACAAATTTAAATATAGTAGGTGAGGGTATGTTTAAGTAGGCAGTGATAAGTAAGAGCATCTTTGCACAGAAAGGGAACTGCTTTGAGAACATGCCTCTTTTATTTTCTCACAAATACCAAGCATTAATTTTGTCTTCCCTGCTGGTCACAAGATTCTCAGAAATTAAAGATAAAAATCATAATGCATAAAACTCTAATATTTTCACAGGCCAAGTGTGATTTAATTCCCGATTCATGTATTGTGGCTCTCATATATGATATTCCATTATAAATTCCAGTGGATGAATTCTGGATCAGAAATCCTCAACCTTGACTTCAGCAACAGCACTGAGTAAACAATACCCTCATGGCCCAAAATACTCTCCCCCTGCCTTGATCAGAAGAAATTGTGTTATCTTTATCCTCAATTTCCTGGAACACTTCAAAAATATTTGTAAGCTGTTTAGTTTGTGAAGCAAAATGGTGACCTGATCCTAGTGAGAATCAGGAACAGAAATTCTAATACATTTAAGCATTGCACTCAGCATTGGAATTGTCAGTGTGTTTGAGTTATGTCTTTGACTTTCCTAGGCAGAACCTAAGCTGTGACTTGCTAAACTGACCATTCAGTTCATATTTACCCAACCATCACCTCTATTTTCTTGCTCTATGTTGCAATACATTTTTGTCTTATATTTCTGGGAAACTTGAAAAGCCTTTAGGGAAGCCAAAGGTGTTTTACAATAAAAGGAGCTCTTGATTTGTATCAGTCCAGTAGTTACTATATTGTACTTGTGTGGTGAGATGTAGAGTATAAAACCTTAGCAACCTAATATTTTTTCCTTTCTCTGACAAAATAAATTGGTTCACTCTCAAAATTATTTCTTCTGAACTTTGGAAAGCTCAGAATATCTAAAGATGAAGTGAACTTTTCACCCCAGACTTAGCTAAACAGGCAGTTTTAATTCTTCTCTCCCATTCCCCTCTCTTCTCAAAAGGACAAATAGAAGGCTCAGGAATAAATATTAGAAAATGGAAACTTTCAGCCATAAATCACTATTTATATCTTGCTGAGGTCAGGGCTAAGGCACTCATTCCTGAAAAATGTTTGCAGTCCCTTGTGACCTCCTGAAGCCAGTGGATCTCAACTACTTCATGCCAGTGAAGATTTGTGACTTTACAAATTCCCTTCTCAGTTCTTTATTCGCCCACTGCATCCCCAAAGCCACTTTCCTGAGGAGCCCCACTGCTGAAGAGCCTGAGTTCTCAGACAGAGAGAGAACTACCCTCACAGGAAGCAGTCCTTTATTAGGGATGAAGTCATTCTTAAGCATTATATTATGGTATGGGAATAATATGGCCAGGAAGAAAGCAAGACAGGGGTGAGGGGAGGCTGCACGTGGTCCTAGCCACTATTCTGTGCTTGGAGAGCTGAAGGGTGGAAACAACATCCCATCCTGCCCTTGCTGCGTTGCGTTTTTCAGTGGAAGACAAATTAGTGTTTCAGCCCCATCCTCTTATCTTAATTGCAAGCTATAATTTCACAAGATCAAAATTTATATAGGCAGGAACAAAGGACTTGTCTCATTCTGTGTGTTTTGTGGAAATTAAATCAGGCAAAATGCAGTAAAAACAAAATGCAGTCTGACTTTCCTCCTAACACAGGAAAGACTTTGGTTTAATTCTGTTCAGGTGTGAAAGCTCAAGTTTTTGCTTACTTTTGTCCCTTTTATAGCTGTTGGACACAATAGCAAGGTGTTATTCTTATGAAATCACATAATTCACCAGAGAGGTGCTATAAATACTTCTAAAGTGTTATTATTTAATAACAGTTTCACTTTAACGCAACATTAATTATATTAAATTTAGAATTTATGCTTTTAATTTATTAACTTGTATCTTTTAGAGAGGAAAATGTTTGGAAATATTAGTATTTTGATAATTAAAAGTGCTGCAAGCCCAAGAAAATAAGAAAAATAACTGATTTTATAATAACTGATGTTATATATCAGTGCTTTTTAAAGAGAAAGATGGAGAAGAAAATCATATAGAAGAAGAAAAACTGCATTTCTGTGAAATGTACTCTTCTAACACAACATTTCCACTGACTTTGATGGGAATACTTCTCTGAAAGGAATATTGTTGGATGCTAACTGGTAATCACTGCTGAGATACAACTTGCTTGGTTTGGGCTCCTAACATAAAAGGTGTATGTCACAATCATGGTTAAAATGCACACAGATGTGCAGAGTGTGTGGAGCAGACTGTGCCTCCCAGTTTGATGCTCTCTCTGTTCAGTAGGTGGTGTAAATGTCTCCTGAGGTTTTTTTCCCCTCCTCCATGATACTTGAACTGCCCTTCCTAGTGGCACTGTCTCCCAGGAGGAATGGAGAATAATTCCTTAGAGCCATGCACTATGACTAAGCAGCTGGCATATACCTTGAAAATGAAATTTTAATCTCTTGAGTCCAGAAAGAGTAAATTTGGTTCTCTTTCTACCTAGAAGCACAAAGACATTGCTTAAAGCCGCCTCACACCTCTCTGCTTTGGACTCCAGGCATGAAAATCTGGCAGCTAGAAGGCTTTCAGACTCCCTAAATTTTGCTTTTCATTAGATACCACATACTTACTGGAGAAACATGCTATACAGAGGCATTAAATATCCCATCGTGTCCTACACAAATTGGTGTTAATATTTTCTAATCCTAGACCTGCAGTTGGAAGGAACTCTTACAATATCACAGCCCATATTGTTAAATACTTTCTCATTTAGCTTCTAGAACGTAGGTTTAATGAGAATTTGAACTGTGATCTTTTAATGTGATCACTTAGTTCATTAAAACACGGTTTCACCTACACAAATCTCTTGCTCGTGAAGTTCACTGCAATGAATCAGAGCCCAGCACACATGAGTAACTGCAGAGTGAGACTGAGCCTTCCTGTAGCTCTCGGCTGCAGTCTCCCATTGGTTTCTCACAGTGAGGGCTTTTCAGAGACTGCTGCTCTGAAATAATAATGAGAAAACCCATTAAAAAAGATCCATTTTTATTTTTAAAGAATGGAACATAAAGTGATTCATTGCACTATGGCATGTGAAGTCTGTCATCCTGCTTTCAAGTCCCTGCTCATCCAACCTTGCAAACAACTAACAAAAACCACTGTGTTTGGTTGAAGTATGACTTACTAAGATTTTCCTATTGCCTGAAAGTAAAAAGATGGAAAAATAGACATCAAAAGATAAAAAGAAAACTTAAATGAAATAGAACTAGACCCTTCTAGGGCCTTCGAGGAATAGACCATTGTTTATACAGTGGTTGAGCATTTGAAAACAAATAGTTCTATAGTTCTGCAAGAATTTCCATAATGGCTTTTCCTTTCTAATTTTTTGTTATTTTTCAGTAGTCTCTCTTGAATTTTTTGTTGGCCCATTAATTAATCTACTTGTTAAACAGAGGACAAGCATCCTAAGAATGTAATGAGGGCAGGGTAATTTGTTTATCATTCATATACAGAAATCACCCCGACACTGAAAATATTCAGACCTTTTTTCATCCAATCTTTGTAACCTTTGCTGTCAGGGTCAGTTGCCTGCTTTATGCCCATCTCACCCCAGTGGTGCTGGGAAAAACCTGACAGCAAGTAACTGCTAAATTCCTCATTCCTGATCCTCCATTTCTGCCAGGAGTGTACCAGGGCTGACAGCCTGGAAGGGACCCGTGGGATCTCCCAGACACACAAAGATGAACATTCACCTGCACGCTTGGATGACAAGGCCTAGAAGAAAACAGGCTGCAATCCAGAAGAAAGATCCCAGGTTTAATGCCTGGTGCTTGACTGATTCACTTGTATTACATCACCTCAACTCCCATCAAGTTTCCATGTCTTGATTTAAAACTACCTAGATACTTCCTAATTTTGTGGTAGAGCGTTTTCTTATACTAACAGGAAATTCACAGATTTTAAAAACCAATTTTCTTACCAATGAAAGTTAGTATTTCTTCCCTTTCAAAACAATAATTTTGACTAAAAATAAATAGAAAAAATTACTGAGAGTGCTCCTTCATTACTGGTAAGAGCTAGACAATTTAAAGAAGAATTTTTAATTTTAGTTGGAAAACTATTGACGTTTGAAAGAAAAATATATATGCACGTATGTACAAAATGCATAGAGGTACAGAAAGATGGTTCTTTCTGTAATAAGGTTACTTTCCCCTTCACAAATAAGCTAAATGTAACTCCATTTAGCACTTAGAACATGTGCTTTCTTCCCTGACTGTACAACTGCTGCCAAAGACCTGAGGTGCCCAGGGGTGGATGAACGTGCAGTAAAGAGACCCTGCACAGGATAAACACAGCCCATCATATGGCTGTCCAATTTATCACCCAGACAGCACCAAGCAGGGAGGGTTCATAAATTATATTAACCTAATTTAAATCCCTCTATCCCAAATAATTGAACAAGAGAGCTGCTGTTTACAAATATGTGATCTAGCCATGAAAGCCATTCTGATATTTTATAGAAGCTGGGTTGTGACCCCCAACATGCAGATAAAGCACCACTCTGGGTGCTTAAATATGACAGAATCCTTCCTGGAGAAGTATCAGTTTGTATAAGCTCTTCAAGAAAGTGTTGAATATATCTACCTGGACAGTGTCAGGTTGTGCTGCACCATCATTATAAAATTGACAAGAGAAGTGCTAGAGGTAAACAGCAGATGATGGAAAAGGGCAGGGAAAACCAGCAGCCAACAAGACATGAGGAAAAAAAAAGGAAAGGATTTTGATGGAGAGTCTTTTTTATGCTAAGTCACTTTAATGGACACAGCCAGGGAAAAAAAGAAATTCTTTTTTATCATAGGATTGTTAAACCTATTCCCCTAAGTCACAGTGCACTGAAAGAAACATTTTAAAATCTGATAATCAGAGGTAGAAAGAATGCAGTAACAGAAGAAAGTATGTCCCAGAAAAATGACTTCTACAAAGAGAGCCAGGATACTGATCTACCCTGAAAATAGAAGTTTCTGATTAAACTGAGCTGGGAACCTCTGGGAAAAATAAAGGAAAAACTAAATTTTGCAAAATAGCTTAAATAACAATAAATTTTAAAAACCATTTATCCTGAAATAAATGACTAATTTATTCCCAGAATTCTTCATCATTTCTGAATAATATACGTGATGAAGTGTGAGAATGATGCTTGATTAAATGAGGTCCCTGGAGTGCATTAGAGGAGATTTAGTCTGGAAAACAGCATCTGCTGTCTCTTTCTTTCCTTCTCTCAATGCTGTGTTGTTTCCACGTATTACGGCATATTACCCTCTCATTTTTAACAGAATAGGACAATATTTATTCAGATTTTTTGTGGTGGCCATACAATGGGTCTTTCAGTGTGAGGGTCTGAAAAATATTGCTGAATACTTATTTTATTTTTCCTGCCAGGAATAGTAATTACCTTCTCTTAGTCACTCACAGGTCATACAAATCTAAGTCATTATCTGATATAATAAGACCAGTAAATTTAATTCAACTGGCTTTTTCCAAGACTATTTTTTGGTCATATTTCTGTTCTTACCAATGCAGCCAATGTTGATGATCATGGCTGTCATACAGCACTAATGAGAGCTAAAGATATCTGTCAATGATCAACAGCTGGGTACAGCAGCACTGCTGTCCTTTGCCATTGCCACCAGTTTGGTAATGATGAAAGGCCTGGGCATTGTCCAGTACAGCTGTGCTGGACACATCCAGCCTCACCCAGCTCTAGGAACTGAGAACAAGCAGAGGCAGCTCATCTGCAAGGCTGCCTGAAAGGCCAGGTTATTGGCGCTCAGGTGGAAACACATGGCAAATTTTGAAACCTTTGTACAGACCCCAGCTGTCCTTTAAGATGCCAAATCTGGCACCAGCCTGCAGCAGCATCCCAGCCCACATCTGAGCAGGATTTTCATCCCACTTTCTCTTGCTGCACTCACACCATCTGCCTACCAGCCACAGTGATATGGGAACACTCAGTACCTGCCATACCAGTAACTTGGGGGAAAAATTCTGTTGTAATGGTGTACTTATTCAGCATCAGAAATAAATGCCAAAACATGACTGGTATGTAGGTGGCCAGATGCTTGTCCACAAATATCTTCAGACTAATAATGGGTCCAGTGGGTGGATTTGGTTTGTTGAGTTGTTATTTTTTTCTAGCTGAGAGCTGTGCTGTTCAACATTTTCCGGTATGCTCTGCTTCTTCATTAACATACATTCCTTCCCCACCATGTGCTACATTTGATTAGAAAGACAACCATTTCTACGAGACGATATTATGTCAATATTAACTAGTGACAGAGATAATATCAAAGATAAAACTGCCATCAAGTTATTAAGAGACTGTAATTTGCTTGAACGTTTTCATGAAATTATGAAATTGGGTATCATATCTATATCTGATTATGAACAGCAACATATCTCTGAATTAATAATTACAATCTTGTTTTTACTTGTTGACAGTCTATGACTAATTGCTGTCTGAAGAGAATTTAAACAGATCAATTCAAAAATCAGCCATCTAAAGAAAGGTAACACGCTTAACATGTATTCAGATGGGACTGCAAAGTTCCTGTATTTTATTTGGATATCTCTATTACATGGTGGCTTCTTAGGAGAAAAAAACCCCAAAGCGCATTAACTAAAGGTAAGTAACTTAATAACTTAAATGTGTGAGTTAGTTGTTCCTGGATGCTCATATAGGAAAGTTTCCTTAACAGTTTCTTAGAATTTTGGATGACCTCTGATCTGGTCCCATCTCTTTTGGAGCTGGAACACATTGGGCATTCTCTTAGGGTGTATGTTCCAGTTCTGTTTCAGCTGAAAGGAACCCGGGTCACACTCAGTGTTCTGTAATGTGGACCTGGGAACAGTAAACGTGGGTGATGCAGAGGTTTGCTCCAAAAGCAGGGCCATCATCGGTTAAGTCAGAAATGAAATGTCCTTGTGGTGTTGCACTGGGCTTAGAAGCAGCAATACTAAAGCCTGGTTGGTTGGGTAAACAGCAATGACAGAACCTTCTCTTAAACCTCTTATCGTTCAGCTTTCAGGAGTAATATCTCCATTTAAAGAATAGGGATCTTTATCAATTCAGAAGGCTGTTACTTCTGATTTGGAATATAATTTAAACCAAGTCTGAGTTCTTTTTCAAACAGGCATGATCACTGTAAAGTGAACTTTCTGAAAGTCCCAAATATCATGTGAAATATAAAGCAAGGCTACATCATTGTTCTTCCTATCAATTTATCTTCATTAAAATTCTTTTAAATATAATACTTAAGCTGTAGCTAATAGCTGAGATACAGTAAGCAAGCACACCACCTACTTTAGAGAAATGTGGTTCTGCCTGAAAAGCATTATGAGATACCCTGTTTGATAATGTATATTACTGGGTGAGAAAACATCTTTTATGTTTATCCTATGTAGCAAGCTTAGTTCAAAAGCTGAGGAAAATCCCAATTCTCAGTTATTGTTACACTGCTGCTTGTGGTTGCAAAGACTCATACAAAAGGGATCTAATACAGAACCAATAAACGCAGATATATGCAAATTGTAAAAGTAGCACAGTGAAATATAGTTATTTTCCCATTATTCTTCATTTTGATGAAAAATTCTAGAAGCTAAGAAGTTGAGAAGATGCCCAGCAATATTCTTATCTGTATTCTGAGGAGTACTGTCAGAAGGCCTGGGGAGATGAACCTTGCCTGCCTGGGCAGTGCTGAGACACGCCTGGACCCAGGTATCAGCTCCCAGCTACAAGAGAGACAAGGACCAAGCCCAGCAAAGGGCTGAAAAGATGCTCAAGGGATGGAAACATCTGACCCATGAGCAAAGCCTGAGAAAGCTGGGACTGATCAGCCTTGAGAAGAAAAGGTTTGGGGCAATCTCAGTATGCCTAAATAACAGCACAACAGGAAAAGAAGCCCAAAATGAAGTATTTCAAATTCCAATAAAAATGTTTTTTGACTGTGTCATCAAATAACAGCACAGCTTGCCCAGAAATGCTGGGGTCCCCATCCTTGGAGATACTCAAAACCCATCTGGAACCAGTCCTGGGCTACACCTGTTTGAGCAGGGTGACTAGACCATGTCCAAAGACCCGTGCCAACATCAACAACCCACAAAAGCTAGCACTAGAGACTGACCCTGAATTTCCTGCTTGTAACATCTCAAAAATTCAGCAAGGCCCTTTATTCTAACATTTTCAATCATGGTATCAGATTCATTTCTCCAGTATCAATGAGGTTTAGTAGCAGATTGATTTTAAACATTTTGCTAGGAAACATTAAATATATTTAAATAACTGTCTAATCTCTTCAAATTAACAATAAGGACTTAATATTAAGAGAGATTGGAAAGGATTTAGTAAATTAGTGTACGAAGTGACAGGTTAATTGCTCTGTGGATCATTAAGCAACACATTTATTTAGCAACCAATAATTTAACCAATGAATTCAGCCTGTTAACAAGGGAAAAATATTTTTGAGGCATTTGCTCATATTTTGATGAATAAATTTGTTTAGTGGACTTTTCCACCAGCAGTTTGTTTTCAGCTCTCATTCAATATTTATTACTCACAACGCAAGCAAGTGATGGGTCCCTGTAATTGCATTATAACTATCTGTTCAAATGACTGCAACCTCAGCTGTTTTCTCTTGTGGGAAGGTGGGGGTTTTTTTGGGTTTTGTTTGTTTCTCCCCACCTCTCTGTAGGTAGGTCAAAGAGCTATGAAGATAAAGTACATATCAATATGCAGCTGAAGAACAATCGCAAAAATAATTCTGAAAAACAGTGCAAGTAAATTCTCCTCTAATGAAAAAGGATTCTTAGAAACACTGAACTGAAAAGGGCTGCAAACCTGGGAACCCCCAGGGCTTCAGCATGTAACATTCAACCCCCAATATTATTCACATTTTAAAAATATATTTATCTGATTCCATGCATATTTAATGCACACAAAAGTAATGGAGATAAATGCGTGCCATTATTAGCAGACACTATTTCAGTTCATTTATTCCCTTTCCCACCGCTTCTACTGAAAGCACAAGAAAATAGAAACGAGCATTCAATCTTTAAAAGAGGAAGAATGGTAGAGACATGTATGGGCAAAATTCAATCTTAGGCAGGCAGAACTTCCAGAGGGGCTCTGATTAACCTGGCAGAGAAACACCACCCACACCCAGTACCCTGCAGGTCTTCTGCATGGGAAAGGGGGGCTTTTCCAGCTCTTGTGTCATACAAGGGCTTCTCTTGGGGGCCAAAGAACACACACACACAAAAAAAAAACAAAACAAAAAACATGATTATGCTGGGAATGCATTCATTTCAGGTGTCAAAGCAGGCAACCAAAGACCTCTTATCCACTCTTCCCAAGACACCATGATAAATCTTAGTGGATTTCTTAGCACATAAAGCATCCAGCAACTTTTAAAGGAAAGAATAGGAAAAATTCCTGGTGCTTTAATATCATTGGCAAAGCTCAAGATGCTACATATTCCACTGAGAGGTTTTGAGCTTTTTTAGACATTAAAGCTCTTAACAAAACTTGTGGAAATCCATTTGCTCCCCACATATACATAATTCCCACAATTTCAATAAATATTGATCTTTGGGTATCTATTGAGATTAATTGAGTCAAGAACTAAGTATTGACCAAAACAAAGAGGAGGTCAATACTTACATTGAAGAAAAATATACATTCATCTTTGCTGAAAACATGAAGCCCAGAGGCCAAATATTTACCCTAATTTATTTATCCTTTATGACTCCCGGAGATTCCACTGGTGAAGATGAGCATTAAAAAAACTTCAGAACCCATATAGGTTACATAATTAGTTAATTGCCCACCCTAGTGTAACACATGATCTCAGTGTTAATCTTGAAAGTGCTACAAATGAGAAGGACTAGTTCAGGAATAAAATAAAGACATGCTCCCTCCTGATGTGCAGATTCTCTTTTTCAGTGAAGCAGATTGTTGAAGAGATTATCAATATAAAGTTTCCAACAGGGAAATTGTATAAAATGGATTGGATTACCTATAGACACCCCTTCCAAACTATATTGTTCTACAAGTGCTTAAAGGATGGCATGACCAAAATCCCATGTAGTTCAGTGTCCAATAGCTGAGTAAAGACTCATTCAGTGGCTCCTCAACAAGAGTTAATTTAAATCAGAACAAAATGCAATAGATTTCTTTTTTTTCCCCTTCTGCATAATTGTAACTTGAAGTTCTTCCTGTATTGAAAACCTTTCCTAGTCAGGAGCAGAAGTCTAATTTGGTGTAGAGCAAACACAATACTTTCTGATATTTGAGTCACAGAATAATCTGAGAAAGATCATCGAGTCCAACTCGAGCTGTTATTTTCCTTGCAATTTCATCTGACCTAAATATGTAGTCTACAATGACAAAGCCATTACAAGTGAGCAACAGGCGACATTTTTATCACATCTGATATGAAACACTTTATCATAATCTGTTCTAGGTACTATATATACTAAATACACATTAATTTAGCATATTGCACTGGCAAAACCTCATATGGTGTGTTTAAAAGGCAACCTTTAACATATCAATGTGCCTAAAATACATTTCCCAGAGAGATAATCGTGGCTGAAAAGAAGTAGACACTGCATAGTAGGGGAGAGCAGGCTAGATGTTTTCAGAAATTTTTTAATTTTATTCATTAGAAATGAAAGTGTTCATACACTATTAGACTGCTGCAGCAGTGGAAAAAACATGTAGCTTTTAATGAAAATGCTAATAAAATAGGAAAAACCTAATTTATACAGAACAGAGAAGATAAAACCCCTGGCTTTTGATACATGATTTGATTGTGGTCACAGTATTAACATAAGGATTTCTCATGCAAAGGATTCAATTTCAGATAACAGGCTTTATCTTTTATTTTCATCTTTGTGCAATGAAGAAACATGTTAGCTTCTTTGTTTTAATATTTGCATTTTGGTCAAGGTTGGGGGTGGTCATACTGTCCTGGGCAAAGCCTACTACAGCACTATTTCTCAGGGGAAAAAGCCCAGCAAGATAAAAGGGGTCTAAACCTCACAATATGTCTACAGAAATCTCATCTTCTAAGCTTTTTTCTCCTCTTTGTTTCACTAAAAAGTCCCTTACATATTTCATCTTGATTATGGTTAGCACTCCATCTCTGTCATTTGTGTGGGGGGAAGAGGAAAAGGACTGCAGGGATTGACATTTTAATTTCTATCTGTCAAGAATGAAATCTTTGAATGAGCACACATTCTAACAGGACTGGGAGAACGTGGCTGAGATCTTCACACCAGGATAAAGTAAGGAAAGAGGAACTGGAAAATGTCTTAAGTGATCCACACTGAGGAAACTATTTTAATCTGTTTAGCTGAGCATCTTATTTTTGCCTAAATTTAGTACATTCAAAAGAGTATGAGAACAAAATAAATTACTGTGTTACTTAATGCTAATCACACTAGAATCAGGGCAGGTTCTCGATATCAGATTTTTTTTCCTCCATAGATCTCTAATAACTCTCCTCAAAAGTACTTTAAAAAATGTTTTTATTCACAAGGTCAAGCTATAAGTCAAGGTGAGACATCTTGCTGTTTTTACCTGGAGTGAGAAGGTATATTTAGACTGTAATTCAACTATTCAGAACCTCTCTCTCTCTTATGACTGTAGAAAAAGAATGAGGATATTAACATCCATATGCCAGTAGCATCTTTTATCAACACCTGTCTCTTTGGGGATTTGTTGAACTCTTAATAAAAATTATTTCTTATTTGAATATTTATAAATTTTTTTTACAATAAAAGCAGGATAAAAATAAAACCATGATTTCTGTATTTCATAAAAACTGGAGAGAATAGAAAAACTACCATTGGCCCTTTTAGAAACTGATTGGGTAAAACATGGAGAAAAAAGTGACAAGCGTTTGCTGAAGTGCTAAGAAAATAGCTAGGGAATTGCAGTGCTGGAATTAATCATGAAAGTGCACTATAACACAGTAATCAGACTTCTTAAAAGCCTAACTATTCAGAGTACTTTGTCCATTAAAAAATGCTAAAAAAACTCTAGATTTTCAGATTTGCTGGGTAGTAGTCCAAATTATACCTATCATTGTGATTAAGTAGGATGATTTAAACATCAAAAAAACCGATTGCCCTGTCTCATGAAAGAAATACTTGTGAGCCAATAATTAGCTCCAAATAGTCAGGCTCTATGTTTGACATAGTTCCATCACATCTCCTGAACAGGTGGAACCAGTAAAAAAACCACTGTGCATAGAGACACTAGGCTAAGATGTAATTTCTACATTTCATACACAAGCAAACATATAAAATGATTTAAAAATAATTAGGATTGCCAGTGTCAGCAATGAGTTGATGAGAAATGCCTTATGGCAGGGATATTCAGGAAAGTCCCATTTTGATACATCTGTTGCTTATATCTCACTTTAGCAAATACTTTATAGAAAACTTGGCACAGGGAAGAAATCCTTAAACCTAGTAATAGTCAATCTAGCATGTTTTGATTACTCACAATCTGTAACAAGTACTAGGAACAATAAAACTGCATTGTAAATGCTGTGAAAACAACATTTCTTCCTCAGCTTGAGTCTGAAGATTTCTGGAAGTACAATAGTCAGTGCATTTTAAAGAGAAGTTGCCGCAGTTTTGATTCTTTATGGATAAGAAAGAAGTGCTCAAGTCAGTTATTTCTGGAGGTGTTAGTAATGACATAAGGCAGCAATATCATCACAAATACACTGCTGTATATTCTTGCATAAAATTATGTTATTTATTCTGCATTTATAAATCAAGTGCAGTCTGCTTGTGATCTATTTAAACACTGGGAAATAGAGGAGATTTTCTATTAGTTTATTGGAAAAGTTTAGCAATTTGGTTATACTCAGTTAAGCTGGAAATTTAGTGATTTGGCGGTTGCTTATTGATGAAGACGTGAACAGACAGACAATCAGTCATTGCTCCAAAATGAAAGGTTTCCAAATCTTTGGCTAAATTGCATTTCTGAGGAGAGAAAGGAGTTATGGCCATGGCTCTGTAACCATAAAGTCAATTTTAACTGAATGGGTGTGGAAGTGAACAGTCCAGGACTCTTGCTGTAACTGGTAGAAGTGCCAAAATAAGACTGTCTCCACCAAGGGCCACCAGGTTTCAGTACTTTATTTCTCTACACTGGCAGAGAAATTGCCAGAGCTTCACTGACCTCTGTTTGTAGAGAAATGTAATTTCAACAGAGTGAATGGAAAAGTGCCTAAAACTCATCTGTGAAGCAGCTTTGAAGAAAATAACTATATTTCTTTGAAGCATATTAAAGTGCCTAAAACTCATCTGTGAAGCAGCATGGAAGAAAATATTCATATGCTTCAAAGAAATATAGTTAAGTCCCACTATTTTTCCAAATTAAACAGAACCTTTAAGACTCTGCAAGCCTTTAAACAGGATACAGAAAATCCTGCATCTCACAAAAGTGGACAAACCATATACTGCATTAAGGGTGTAAGATCTTCAAATCAAGATAATCTAATCATCACTCATGTTTCATTTAGTGCTTGATTATTTACTCCAATAACATTGATCAGGATGGTAACTTCCCTAGGATACCACAACATGCTTAGTCAGCTAATCCATTGTATCCCTTGTAGGTAATTGCTACAAGGTGTCCAAAACCCACAGAATTTTGATATTACTGCAAGCAGCTGCACGGTTTGGCAGGAGATGTATGTAGTGGCTTGCAAACAAATTTACAAATAAAGCTTCATAAAGCAATTAACATTCCTCAAGTAGGTCTCTGCCAGCCCCAGCATCTCAAATCACAACTGTGTCTCAGGATAGGAAATCAAGCCTGAAGTGACAGAATTATGTGGACCGAAGGTAACTTAGTAGCAGCCCCTCTCTACAGTCTTTGAGAGGGAGATGTTGAATAATTGAGAGCAGAAACCAAATTCAGCTGTTCTGAGCAGCCTTGCACAGCTGCGCATACTCCCTAGGTCAGGGTAGATTTTTCCAGGTATCTCACTTTAGTACGTCTCACCATTTCACTCCCAGCAGCAGGGTGATAGTCAAACAGATTTAGTCATGTTCTCTGGATTCACACGATGTCTTTACACTTAGTACAGCTCTATCATGTATATTGTTCTAGAATACATATCAAAAGTATCCAAGGTAAAGTCACATTGACAAAATGATCACTCCATACACCTCAGAGAAGATGAGCCATATATTTCCCCCATTAGTACGTAGTGATTCAAAATCCACCTTTTACACAAAACAACACACACAACTCAGTCCCTATGAAACTCCAGTAATATACACCTAAGTCAAAAGGGTAAGCATACAAAAATAGGATTGCCAGGGTGGAGTTTCAGCATTCCTCACAAAGGAGGACTTCTTTTTCTTAGGTTAAAAGTATTCATGGAGCAGCTGTATTAAAGTTTATGGAATTACACCAGAAATTAATTTGAGCTTCATTGCTTGGAGTGTAAACAATGGCATTATTATTTTGTTCAGACCTTTCTGGTCTTAATGAACTGATCAGATTATTCTATTCAGAGGTTTCACAATGATGAGGATCATTATGTATTGTCAAAAGATTCAGCACATAACATTCATACACCGAAGCTTTACAGGAGCATAGCATTCTAATGTTAAATGTTGATAAATTAAGCAGCCTTGGAATTCTCATTAAGTTTGTCAAGCTGAATTGTCAGGTATTTTACCTTAGCTAATGGCTTGGGCAGCCAACAGTCATTCACAACCGAGGCCATGGTTATCTTATTTAGGTAACTGAATAAGTGCTCACAAAGGTGCCAAGCAGTAAAAAGCTGTTACAGGTTGAAGCAGGCTGCTGCAGATTACAGAATGTAAATACTTCTAAATGAAAGTTTCTTCCATCTACTTATAAAGAGACAGACACATCTAAGTGAAAAAGTGTATTTCTTATGATTAGTACAAAGGCAAACTTAATTCAATCTTGATCTAAGTGTGATTCATGCTGTTTATCTTTTCCTGCTTTCAGATACTGAACCCAGACCTGAAAACTCCAGTACAGATTAAACATTCCTGGTAAACAATTAGCATCACCACATATCATCTGCATTTCCCTTTTCTCATGGAAAGTCAATCATCCTTCATGTCTGCTTTTAATGCTTTCCCTTACCTTTTCAAAAGAGGAGGATCAAAATAAAAATTATCTGCAGTTCACAATTCCCACTTCCATACACAACAGAAGTAATTAAAAGACTAAAGATACAGAAAGAGCCGTAACAGCACGGCTGCTCTCTGGCCTCCTTAAAAAAGCCCTAAACCACCTCCCAGCCCTGCTAAGCCTCCTCCAAGACACCCAGTCTGGTTTCATCAAGAATAGTTAAGAGACTGATATCTTATCTTTAACCCTCACTGTTAATGAAGCTGAAGAGAGAGTCTTAATATTCGTAATGATTTATCTGTGCACCATCAGAGTTTTAAGTCTTATAAGCCTCTCTCAGTGTATTTAATGATATTACTAACAATTTGAAACAGGTACTATTTTAACTCATATTCATAGATACTGAAAGCTGTTGCACCACAATCCTTTGAAGAACTGTTCTACAAAAATATAAGTAACATTTTTAAGGCATACAAAAAATGAGGAAAAGAAAGTACAGCAGCATTCATTACAAGTTTGGGGATTTTTTTTCTCCTATATATGTGACTTTTCCCTGTAGGAATTAAATTGTGACAAGAATTCAATTATGGAACAGTGTAAACCATCAATTGTCAGACTAACCTGAGTTCTTTAATTACACACATTCACCACCCCACACTTAGAGGTGCAAGGACTTCCTTCTGCTACAGTGATTTCATATTAACTTTTACTTTGAAACCAATAAAACCAATTGCTCTGTTTATATTTTTGGTGAATTGACAGTGTGCACATAAGGTACAGAATGCCTTTTCCATGCAAGTTCTGTGATTTTTCTTCTGTGTCACATTTCAGCAGTTGAAATCAACTCCCTCCTTCCTTATTCTTCCACTACAACCTTATACTGCATTCTGACAGCCCACAACATTAAAAAATACTTAAATACTGGTCTTCGTCACGTGAATGGGAACAGAAGGTAATTTTCTTTCAAAGTTTTTCACTGCAGATTTCTAACCTCCCTGGGCAGGTCTGACTTTCCTCCTTATATTGTTTGTACCCTGCCTTAAAGGTAACACAACACGTGCTTTGGAACTGGGGTGTGTTGAGTCTCTTTGATGCATCTTCTGTGCACTCCAGGGCTGTTTAGTTCGGGCAGTGACTCAAGGAACCATGACAATTTTGTAACAGATGTAGTCTGCAAGTGTATTAATATTCAGATGAATAAACAAGAGTCCCTTCCTTCCAGTGTTCCTCAAGAGCAGTTGTTCTGTACCATGGTGTGGACAGGCTCTGGCTCTAAACTACAGCCAAGCTTTTCAAAAGCTTTTTCTGAACCAGAGAAGGCACTGGCACCTGAGAATCTAGAATGGGGCAGAACACACAATTTGGAACATAAATTCTTTCCCCTCAGCACACACACAAATGTTTTTCAAAACAAAAATACTACAAAGCAATTTGCTAAGACAAAATTCTTGCAATGCACAGTCTAGTTCATGGCCTTGTTCATGGGATCTGAGAATAATCAAAAAACATCATTGCTAGTGACAATTATTTTCAACTTTAGTAAATCTTATGATGAACCCATCCCTATTAGTTTCTGATAGGAGTGCTGGAAGGATTACTCAGTGCAACATCTTCCAACTCTCATTTCAGGTGACCTTAGAGACACTTATAAAAAAATAAAATTCACTGTACATGAAATGTAGATTTTTCTGTCTAATGGCACAACTTTACACATCTTTTAACATATTTAACAGTTGCAGTGCTGAGGAAATCCTGCATGAGCCTTTTCCTGTGGCACAGGTGCCTCTGCTGAGTATTAAAATTGAACCCACAGAAAACTAAAGCTTTGCAGGAATAGGCTGGAGGTGTCTCAAGCTGCAGGGACAGGACTCCCTTCTAAGGCTTTCAGTTGTATTCCGGCCTGAACTCTGAAAACATTTCAATATTCAGCTCAAATTCTAAATGAGGTTCTTCATTAAATATGCACTGCTAGTGTGCAAAAAAAACCCCCCAAAACCAACAAAAAAACTCCAAACCAAACAAAAAATTAAACAAAACCCCAAGAAAATAACCAAAACAAAAATACCTTCAAAAGCCCCACTCAGTAGCTTTTTGAAAAGTATCCCCAAAGGCTTGTCTTTGCCATTAGTAGCACAGATGCATTATACAGCAATAGTAAGCCAACTTGAAACTTTTTGAATTATAGAAACATGTTATAATTGCACTTAAATTGAAATGATCAAATGCATGGGGTTTTTTTTGCAAATTAACAGATTTTTCACCTATCTGCCTAAAATGGGACTTCTAATTTTTGTAAAAATCCACTAAAATTTATTGCTGTTTCAAGAAACAGATCCAAACTACTGGTTCTTTCACAGAGAGATCTTTTAGTGTAAATTATGAAACACAGCAGGCATTCTTCTTTCATCTTCTTTAACCAACATCATCCCCTAATATTTACATCACTTGGGAATAGGCAACTTAAAACTTCACAATAAGAAAGACATTGTTTAAGGATTAAGTGCATTTCCTGATTACACTGCATTTCAAGATTTGGACGAGTACCAAATATTAAGACCTTTGTCTTCAGGACAGATTTGTGAAATCTCCATGAGTTTCTAAATCTGCAGATAACAAACCTTGTAGGGACTACAAATAAGCTAGAGGACAAGCTAGGAATTCAAATTATCTTGACAAGTAGGAAAGCAGCTGAAAAACAAAGGATGTTTATTCAGTGGGGACAAAGGCAGGGTTCTGTACCTAAGCATGAATAATTAGCTATGCAAATGTAGCACGTGGATCAAGTAGTTAGCAGTTTTACAGCAAAATATATGAGTTTGTTATGCATCAGTGATGAACACGAGTCAACAGCGTTACACTGTTGAGTAAAAGCCAAATGCCCCCATCAGACAGCTGGAAATGAGAGTCAAGATGCATCAGGCAATCTTTTCCCTCTAGGCAGGGCCAATAAAGCTTCAGCTGGAGCATGCCATGCAGCTCCTCACTTTGATTTCCAGGAAATATAGACTAACTGGAGAGAGGGAAACAGGGCACTCAAACAGCCAGGGTTCATTACCTATGACAAAAGACAGAAGTGTTTGGAACTGTTTAGCTCAAAGAACAGAATATGGGAAATGTGATGATAGTCTATAAGTAAGCAAAAGTTTTTTGTTAGACAGAAGTGATGAACACATTTGTAGCCATAGTGAACTAGATAAGAAAAATTTGCAGTTGCAATAATACAGATTCCATTTCCTCCCCAGAAAATTCACCTCCATTCCAGCCCTTTGCCCTCCCTTCCAACACAAGAGAGATGGACATCATCCCTACGCTGGTATTTTTAACAGGTGAAAAAAATGGCTGTTAGGAATAAAGAAGACATAACAGAGGCTCCTAAAGTACTTCTGAAAGTCAATCCCAGTATTGTGTTAAAAACCTGCATGTACACATTCATACCCAAACTGAGAGCTAGAGAGAAAGGTCAATAAAAGCATGAGGAGAAATCATTTCTCCTGTAATGCCTCTGCAGTTTTCCTTAACTGTGGTACAAGCACACAGGAGGGAGAGAACCACCTCAAGCTTCTAACTAGTATTTGGTGTTAACAGAACAACATGTGCCTAGCTTCTCCAACTTGGGCTGGCAGTCAGGTTTTCTACCTTCAGAAAAACCACTGGAAAAATAATATCTGACAACTAATTCAAAGCAATAACCCAACATTGCTCATTCTCACCATTAGCTAGTGTTTTATTCCCAACTAGTGATTTACATCCTTTTGAATTTGGCAGTCATGTGCCTTTGGAGTGCAGGCAGAAGAAGGGAGTACTCCTCTACTAAGAGAACACTGTCATTGTCATTTCAGAAATTAGTAGAGACAAAGGAAAGCCTTGGCTAAAACACTACAATTACTCCAAACTAACAAAAAGGATAAGGCTGGGTCAGAAAACAGTTCCTCCAGCTTTCCTTTACAAAGAACACATTCTCTGAGTTTTCTGCTTGGGAGGCTGGTATTTTTAGGGGGTGGTATGCATGGGTGTGTGTGCATTTGGGGGTTTTTAAACCAACAAGGAGATATCTTGGGTTTATTTTATATAAACCAATGTACTGCCCAAGCTTTTTACACCCATCACACCACCTAATTCAGAGGATTAAATTACAAAGCAGATATTCTGATGCAAGGCTGAAATCCTGCGTGGGTGGTAGAAGACAGTGAAATATGGGAATAAATGTTAAGAGTTATGTCATTAATATTTCAGGAAAAGTTGTTGCTTCCTAGGACTATTGCAAGTATTTAATGAAAAACACAAAGACACAGAACATTAGGAAATATTTAAAATCCAGACACCTGGGTCTTACAGTATATAAGCCATCTAGAAGAGGGTTTTCACTGCCTTGTGGAACGTTCATTGCAGAGCAGGAATAGTGTCAGAGGTAAACACGGTAACTGACAGGTGAAATTGAACATACACAAACATTGAGAGTTAGCATCAAAGGAAGCTTGGAGTTGTATTTAAAAGGCAGAAATACACGGCAAGGAATTGTTGTGCACATATGGTCTGTGGTGCTGCAGCAGTATCTATATTTGCTATCACAGTCTTAAAAAAAAACAAACACCAAAACCAGCTATGTTATTGCTTTGAATCGAACGGTTCCCATCATCTAAATTCTATTCCTTGATGTAAACATACTGAGGATATTTTGAGAAGAAAAATCACCACCCAAAGTGGTCAAAGGCCTCATACAGCAAATGAGACAAGAAAATGAAAACATATCTACAACTCAAGTAAAAATAATGCCAGGCAGCAGATCTTCATATAATATTTGCTAGGCTGTAATGTTTTGTAAATTAAATTTCTGAAGGGAGTTTGTATGTATAAACACAGCAAGCAGTACTTAGTTAATCCATAAATGTATTGGCTCAAGGAACAGTTTTACCACATGGTGTTATTTAGAAATCTGTGAGGTTTCTAGAAATTCAAAATTTCACTCTGCAGAAGAGCTTTCATTCCTGTTGCCCTGAATTTTCACAGTATCAAGTTTCAGAATACCTATTGGCAAAAATAACAACACTGATTGAGATAAAATGCAATTTATTGTAGAGAAAACAGCTAGACAGATTAGACTTTAGGACATATTCTCCTCTTGATATATGTGCTTAATTCCTCTCAGCACTAAAGGGTATTATTTGCATGTTTCAGAACAGACTATATGCCTTTCAACTTCACTGTAATATGCAGGTTCCATGTCAAAAATGAGTGGGTGTTAAATACAAGAGCACACCACACAGCACTCAAGATTATTTAATGATACAAATAACGTGACTGCACCATGCCAGGAGGGTTCAAAGTGTGGCTGAAGGAGATTTAAGTCAGCAGCCCTCTCCATCAGATAATTTGTAAGGCCATCCAAATATTTGCTTTTACTTATTTGTGCTTGCTGTGTTCAGCTAAGAGACCACCCCTTTTATCCCACGTATCCAGACAAATGAAACTCCTAGGGCTTGCCAAAAATCCCACAGTAGAAAGAAATAAATTCCATCAGTGTCACCTCCATGCTTTAAAATGCCTATATAATTATGTTAAGTATATAAAGTATTTACAACATGCTTTGAAAAAATAAATTATGGCCAGAAGCCAGGTTTTTTACATTATTTCATCATATTTTTCTCTAGTTTTACAGAGCCTGGGACAAGTAACACAACATTTATGTCACAGTTAACAGTTGGACTCCATCTTTCAGGTATTTTCCAACCTTAATGATTCTACAATCTGTGATGGAACTGAGGTTTAACTAAAGATTGTTCACTATTTGGCCAGATCAGTAGGGAACATCACAAAAATACCAAGTATTTTCTTAGGTAATACAAATGCAATAAAGAGTAGATACAAAGTGGTGCCAACATTAAACAGGAGGTCAAGTACTTGCAGTCGCAGGCAGGAATAAATAGAGGAATGAGAGAAAATTTCAGCTATCAGAATAGATTTTTTCAAGACATTCATCTGTTTCGACTTCAACACTGACTGTGGGACAGAGTCCAGTAAAATATTTTACTAACTTAGGAAAATAAATAGAGAGATGCAACCTCAAGTACTTTTATACTCCAGCGCTGATCAACAGAGATTTAGAAAGAAACCTAGAGCATCTGAAGCCAACAAACAATAAACTGCAATTTAACTACATTCAACTGACTGGCACCAAGCAAACTTCTGATGAGGCCTGCTGAAAGCAAATTAAAAAAGAAAACAAACAAACTTCCAGCCTCCTCACCCCTTACTATAGTAGCAATGAAACAATAGGTTAGACATATCAGAATTATATTATCACAATTATACTCCAGTCCTGAAGTGATAAAAATTTAGAGCAACATGAAATATTTGATAAAGTTGCATTTTTCTCAGTTTTCTTACATTGACTAACACACTCTCATCAGGGAGAGTGAAAGATAAAGTCAAGTAAAAACTTTTCTGAATAATTTTAAAGCTAGCCTACTATCACAACAGAGAAACTAATACCAATCTAGTTTCACCTCCCATTCACATGGAGTTACAAATAGAAGTGTACAAAAAAAACCCCAAAAGACTCCTGAAGTGACAGGAATAATACTTCTGCAGCATAAAAGAGTTGCATGACAGTACCTGGGAGAAAAAGTATACAGACTTAGGAGTTTTTTCTTCTTGAGGATAAAAGAAAACTTGCTTCAAAATTTATGAGACATGGAGGAAAACAAAAAAATCCTCAAATGCATTTGTTGCACACAGGTGGGAATGTCAGCTCCTCTTGTCAGAGATGTTCGAGTTGCATTTGTCCACCTAAGGTGTTGGCAGAGCCAAGGCAAAGGCAGCCCTTTGACTCCTGAGCAAACCCACTAATATATCTTTTTTTAAATTTTAAGACAGAGTTGGACAGCGCAATTTTAAACAGACAAAGTATAAAATACCTTTCTCACCCCTTTACCCCAAGCTCTACTCCACCCCTCCATTCCCAGCTCCCCTCCTGCCCTGGTGGCACAGAGGCACTGGCCAGCACCCAGCAGTACCTTCCTGCAGCTCCTTCCTCCTCAGGGCTCTGCTCCAGCACCACCTTCTCCCCACAGGGCACAGCTCCCTGGGGCAAAAGCTGCTCCTGACATAGCCTCCACCTCCCCAAGCAGAATCTCTGCTCTAACCCCTCCTATTTATCCCCACTGGGATGCCCAGGTGCTTCTCTGCTCTCCTCATGGCCTGAGGGGTGGGACTCAAACCGGCGCACCTGGGGCACCATGGCTGAGGGCTGGCTGTGCTCTGGGGACAGGTGGAACTAGTTGAAACTAGCTGGAACAGATTGGAACTGGCT
>NW_005054298.1:27501230-27505069 GCF_000277835.1 Geospiza fortis | reverse complement strand
TCTGGAACAGGCTGGAAATGGCTGGGACAGGCTGGAAGGGGCCAGAGCAGCCGCAGTGCTGATCTCCCTTAGGCAGGCCCAGCAGCGTCCCCTCAGCGCGCAGCCCCCATGAGGGCCACAGTGCAGGCCAAGCTGGGACCTCCCATCCCACCTGTAACATTCACTCTTTTATTTTTAAACCTGGCACTCATCTGAGCGAGTGGCATTGGGCAATTCCACACTGGGCACTACACAAGCCATTTTCCAAGGTGCCCACAGAAGGAGGGGTGTTGTCTCTCCCTCCCTCTCTCCACACCAGCACACAGCCCCTCAGCCCAACCCTCGTTTGACAGAAGTTGCTGTGTAGGTAAACTGTGGTGTTATTAACACTTCCATCAAGTCAGAGTGTTTCTCCAGCTCTCACTGGCCACCACCATGCTCAGAGGATGAAGAAACCATGGATGTTGGTGTCCCAAGCCCCAAGAGTGGGTGAGTGCCATCCATGATTTTCTGACATGCGGTCTCGCTCCATTTTTTACTCCAAAGATTCAATGCCCCTTTGATGCCTAATCAAACTAGCAATTAGTTGTCAAGGCGCAGCTGAAATGTCAAAATAAAAGCAGTAGATTTAATCAACATTTCCATGGTAGCTGAAATTATGCTGCTTAATGGCTGAAATGGATTGCAATAAAAGTGAGTTGACTGTGTATCCCTGAAAATTGATTCCTGGAAGAACAGTCAAACACAATTGCTTCAGGAAAGAACATTAAAAAATATTAAACCATGGGTCTCTCAATTGCCTTAAAACATGGGCATAAAATCTAAATCTCTTTAGGAGTATACCAAATTTAGCCATAGATTTAGCTGGAGAAAATAAATTTAGAATGGGAGATTTTGTTTGGAATAAATCTTCAGAACGGCCTAGCTGATTGCCTTTTCATAAAGACTTCATCTTCTGGGGGAAAAACATGTTGACTAACTCTCCCTGGTGCTTTGGATATTTGAAGTTTTTTGGTGAAAGATCTCATTGTTTTCATTCTACAGCCACAGAAAATAGTGTTCTCTCACCAGGACAATGTATAAAATAAAGGTAACAAAAACTTGATTTGAAAATGGTGGGTTTGACCCATGAGGTCAAAAATGGAAACATCATTATATATGTGACGCTTACATTGGACAAATATCTAAAAGTATCCAACAAACATTTTAAAGATGAAATTATTTGCAAAACAAGACTGTTGATATTACCATAGGCACCAATATCACAACAACTCACGAAGCACGTGCAGATCATGTTTACAACTTTCTTTGAAGTGAAATACTCTGTTGCTCATGTTCATTATTAAGGATTTAATTGCAATTGGACAATTAAGTTTTCTATGTCTCAGTACATTGTGGTTTTATACAAGATATTGGGGAAAAAATATATGGAAATTGGTATTCTTTTTGCAGTTCTGCTTCTGGATAATAGCACAGAAAATACTTCCATCATGCAAATTAATCTTGTGGAGAAATGTGACAGACTGATGTTAAATATCTTGCTGTCAAATTTTAAAGCAGTATCTCATTTTTCTTTAACTTTTGTAAGTACCTAAATCTATCAATATCTGTTAAAAAGCAAAGTAAATGGATAAAGAAACTTTATTAGCTTTACCTACATGTCCATTTTATGTTGATAATATCTGGGGTTCAAAAGCTGAAGCTCTAGGAAAGGCTAACAATTTCATATTTTGTCATTGCATAATAAGAAAGGACAAGTGCAATAACAATGCAGCAGATATGAGGATTTTCACAGTTAGCAGCCTGCCCGTCACACCCCTCATTATCTGGCATGCAGATGGCTTTTACAATATTTTTCCCAAGTATCCTGCAATACTGAAATGAATTCTATAAAACGATCTACCATATGTTTATAAATACTGTGTACATTGTGATTACACCTAGGCTGAAAGAGAGGGACATTTGCATATGGAAGCTGTCAGAGATCTCACTAATGGACAATATTATTTATACATGCACCTTACAATTAATTACAGATGAAGATTACTACTGGGAGAAGAATTAAAGGCAGTTGGTTTAGCACAGTCTGACAAGTTTCATATAGATGCACTGAACTACCTAAACACAATTTGAAAAGTCAGGAAAGGTTGTGTGGATACCTAACTTTGCTGCTGCAAATACATAACCAGCCACTTATCTCTTTCATCCCAAATTAATGTTTTGAGAATAGGACAAACATGTGACAGTTACTTTGAACCAAACATTGATAACAAAAGAGCATAAATTAGATAAATATTCCAGCAAATGCCAAGTCTAAGGGCTGCAATGACAAGAACTTTAGGAAATATTGGAAATAGCTGCTCATTCAGAGAATTGTTCTTACAGGGATGCTTAGTGAAAGATGCGTGTAGAGTGACCTAAGAGATGCACCATTTCTAATTAACAAATTAACTATAAAGTCATTGTAGTACTTAGCAGTTCACGAATACACAGGGCAGGAGCAATGAGAGGAAAGGAACAGGCTGATGGGCCAGCAAGAAAGGCACAGAGCAGTCTGAGAGGGAGGGAGCAGGGAGATACAGGGCAGGCAATTCTATCCCACCCCCTGCCTTGGCTGCCCCATCTGCCAGGTGATGTCTCTGTAACTCACAGAATATCCTGCAGTTGAATTACCTGGTTTTGCCTGGCATGGAGAGTGGCTGCCAACCTGGTCAAGGCTTGATACACCTGTTGTTTCTTTGCATTTTAATATCATTGTTTGTCATTACTGTTGCATTAACTGCTGGCTCCCTCAAGAAATATGTGTAGTTAAATCTGTAATTTTTCTACTCTGAAAACCTTCTTGCTCTTCTTTTGGGTGAATTTGCAAATCCAAGTTAGAAATATCCTCATTAGCAACCTGTTTACACTTATATTTTGTGTATTCTAAATGATTGAAAGGACTGTCCAAAACAGCAGTGGATCTTGGTCTCAGACCAAAAAAGAGCTCATCCCCTTTTTATTTTGCTGCTGCTTCATCCAGTGCTTAATTACCTTCAGCTAAATACCCCTAAAACTGCTGAATATGAATTTGTTTTTATCTTTGCTTGTAGTTCTTCCTCTTCCTGCTAAGTCACAGAATTTTCTATTGCAGACAACCTTTGTTTTGATCTCTGCTTAGATAACTTTTTAGTATAAAGGGCCTTTTTTCCTTTCAATCCACACAACATGATGGTGACTCTCCATGCAACCTCTTATTTTCTTTCACTGTGTGTGTTCTGTGGTAGCTGTTAGCTCTGCACTGAGAGATGGCCCAGAATGGAAGTGTTGAATTACAAATGCATGTGTGGGCATTCAGAAAATGCACCCTATGAATCTCAGATAGCATCTCATTTGACATTATGGCCTATTCAGCATGCACAATATTCACAGAACAATCACAGTCCACAGTCATGTTGTGCTAAGAATCATACAATCACTTTGTTAGACTCACTTGCAGAAAGGCTGCACTTCCAGTGCAACACATAAGCCTGAAAGTAAAATCATTGTGTTGGAAATTTCTCAGTAATTATAAATCCTCTAGAAATAAACTAATTTGTATGTCATTTAAGAAACAAGACTCTTTTTGGTTGCTGCATGTATCTAGTCATGGAATTATTGGAATTATTATAGCTGTGTTCATCTAATATGGAAATGCAAGTGCAATGTAACCACCTTTCAGCAATAGATCAGTCCGTGTTTTGAAAACTGTTTCAGGGGAATTCCTGCGATGTGTGCACTGAAAGTCATTACAGCAACCACTGTTAATCAGTCTTTGAAAAACCAACAACAAAAAAGACATTCCCAGACATTTTGTGGTCAGCACAAGAAGTTGGACATTC
>NW_005054298.1:27488442-27501204 GCF_000277835.1 Geospiza fortis | reverse complement strand
TCTGCAGAAACTTCGAGGACATTTCTGATGAGAAAGGACACTGACTTTGTTCCTGCTTCTGTGCCTACACCACAGAGGCACCTCTAAGAAATGGTTTGGATAAAGATTTTACAGCCTATATATGCTAAAATGCATGGATACATGTTCTGCACTTGTAAGGATAAAAAAAAGCAGGAAGAACCCACACCTACTTCATTAAAAAATAGAATGTCTCACTAATGCAGCATCACTTTTAGTTTTTTCTCTCTAATTCAGTAGCTACAGAAATTATCATGCCCTAAACTGACTCCTGTGAACATCAGACTTCTCACTGTGTGGAGTCGTCTGACATTAAAATACATTCATTGACTGGCTGCAGAGCTGAGACTCCAGCACTATTCCCCATGTATCTTTGTTTAGTGGCTCTGCACAACAGATGGAATTTTATGTCATGCAGCATTAGGCTACTGTTAAATTTTAATTTCAATTAATGGTCTTTATACTCTTTCTTTATGCACACCAGGGATACTTTAGGCATCCATTTCCCTTCTAATTAGCTTTTATTGCTGAATTCATTCTGAATCTCTGGAAGTCATTAGATTCTCTAGGATTCACAGCTGAATTTACTTACTCTCTAATAAAATTAATTAGTCCTTCAAAAAAAATAAAAAGGCTGAATTGGGTCTACTTTTATGCATATAGGTAAATACTAAAAGTATAAAGTGTCTGTACATCCCTTTCTGCTTGAGTTTGCATGTTAATGTTGACTTTTATCCTGGTTATTGACATCAGTGTTTCTCAGGTTGATGCTTTGCCTACTTCATTTAAAATGAAACCTGTTTCCAGGGCTGTGTCTCCTGGTTTATGGCACAACATCACTTGTACACCACACTCTGTCGAAGAGCAGGTTTGTATTCTGAGTTTCCCTAGAATATTGTGCTCACGGTAAAACTGAGCCTAAGGCACAGGAAATTTTCACAAGCACAGCTTGAGAAACTCAGATGATCTACTCTGAAAAATTGTAATAAGTATAAAAACTTTTATTGGTCTGTTGGAAAAAAGAGAACCAAAGTAATGCAAGAAAAGAGTCAATATCACACCAGTGTGACTGCTTTCTGTATTTTCAACATTTGGACAGTTGTTTATAAAAAGTCTTGGCTAGCTCAGCAGCACAACAACATTAAGGTCTAATTTATCACTGTGCTATAACTCTGAAAATTGAATAATATACCTTCAGGGGAGAGGCAGTGAAAGATCTCTTATTGTATATATTACAAAGGAATATTTATGACACTAGTTGAGAGTCTGTGACAGCTTTTGTGGTAACCTCACATTTTGAGAAGCATAAATTTTATGTGGTTATTATATGGCCACAACATAAGTAATTAGCAAAATCTTGCAATATTTATGAGACTCAGAATTGAACTTAGCACATAAATTTCCTTTATTTATGCTTTTTATAATATCAACACACATACTACATTTAGAACCTGGTCATGGACATGCTATAGCCATTTCTATCTGTTCAGGTGTCTCAATAAAAAGGTACATTTATACAAGAGTCACCATGTGTGACATCTATATGGTTCTTACAGGCAAGTGCCTCTCATGGAATAATTCATTTTATTCAACTCCATTGTTTGGAAGACCTGGCTTTGCAGAGGTGACACCCTCAGAGACAAAAGACATTTCTATAGCAGACAAGCAGCAAAAGGTGTGAGAGTTTACAGCCAAGGGTCCAAACACTGCTCTGAAATAAACATGCAACTCAAAGTAAATACTGTCACTGGAAGCATAAGAGCTGTGGCAGCAAGGGCAGTGGTTATTTCCTTGTCCAGTTTGGCATTTCCATACTTGGGATATCCTCACCAAACTAGCTCCAGATTTCCTGTTTAGTAGAAGAGAGAAGAAAGAAAGAAAAAAAAATTGACAAGAAAAGGTACTTCAGAATTGCGGACTAATGTTTCCCTGAATTGCTCCTGTAGTAATAGCTGATATTTTTCCATTCTGATTCTTTTCCAATTCCACATACTACACCTAAGAGCAATAATATTTGGCTTTATTTTAGTGTATTCCACCTCAGCTCTTCACTCTTTGCCAAGTGCATGCTCTTACGAAGCCCAAGCCTCTTCCATCTCTGCAGCAGGCACAAGTGGGCATGAACAAAAGAACAAAGCTGGCTGGTGGGCTCATGGAAATGTGCATAAAAGCAATGACAGCTCAAAAATGTACCAAGCAAACAGAGACATCCAAGAGGAATGCTTTACACTATGTCATAGTTCAGGTGCTCAAGGTAAATCGACAATCCACTACCTAATATGTTCTTGCTCCTTAGCTTGCAGGGAGAAAGGGACCACAGGAAACCTCTGGAGAGGGGTCAGTTGATCACAGTGGCTCCAGAAGGGAAGGATGTTGAATATTTCAGAGGATTTCTTCTCAATTGGATAGAAATTCCCATCAGATAAAAGGTATCTTGTTCAGGCATTGCCTCAGCAAGGTGCCTTCAGTCTCACCCTCATAAACACAAACTAGATAAACAGTGGAAGAGATTGGAAAAAACCCTTCAAAATTCACTTGATCATAAACTTTTTTTTTCTCATGTATAATAATGTAACTCAACGTAAAAAGTGAGTAAAGTAGAAGCTTAGAGAATTAGGTGACTCAAGGAAATTAAAAGACTAAATCTGCTTTGCCTTTGTGGAACAACTGGCAAAAACAAAAGCAAGAATTATTCCAAATGGTATTTTCTTAGGCTTCTTCGTTATCATTTCCAGGCAGTGCTTTTTTACAAGATTAAAACAAAAAGTAGTAACTTTATTTATAGAAAATGTTTAAATATTCATGGTCATGAAGCATGGCACAACCTCATTTCATGTTATTCACATTCATAAAATGTGAAATAAAATTATATTTTCCCCCAATTCAACCTTTTTTAAAAGGAAATGCTGACTAAAACAAAAGAATCGTGCAAAACAGATGATCAGAATAAAGAATGATCTGAAGTGTGGCTGTTAACTGAAAAGCTTTCATTTTTACTCAAAAGCTATTATGTGCTTTCATCTAGAGTTTTTGGGTTTCTGATATTTTTTGCATAAATAAGTTTAAACAATGAGTAATACAGACTTATCTATGAATTTGATAGTCTGGAATTTTAAATAGTCTCAAGAACTCAAGCTGGTCAAAAATGAAGTAATAAAATGTAAGCCACCTGCTCCAATAAACATACCTAATTTCTTTCTGCTTCATGCAGCTATTTTTCCCATGAGCCCACTCCACATGCAAAATTTGGAACACCAGTGTACTTCCTTGAGTTTATGTTTTCAATATTATTTAGTTTTACAAATCTTCAATTTTCACTTAATCCTCATTCAAGTAAATTTATTTTTTAACTTGTCAAGATAATTTATATTTACTGATTAGTAAAGTTTGGCTTAGGTTTTGTCTTAAAAAAAAAAAGCTGATGCACACCCCTGATGTATGTGCAATTTTTGCTTTAAAGTATTAAGAGTTCCCTGAAATTTTTGAGCGCTTGTCTTTGAAGTACCATGTGTGGCATCACTTCTCTTTGAAACAGTCAAGCTATTTCTGCCAGTCTGGGCTCTGCAGCCACTTCAGCACAGACACCCAGGAGCTGTGCCTGCAAGTCCTTGCCACCCTTCCAAGGGTAGCTTATTTCCTTCTGCAGCTTTTGTTTGGGATTATTTTATTGTGTCACTGACTAACAGGCCCCCTTGGACTGTCATCCTTTGTTGCCTATTCCTGACAGCTGCAAAAATACTGGCTTCCTTTTTTAATCATGAAATGAATTGTTGCAGGAATGGAGAATGCTACAGTTTCCTCCACATATCGTTCTTCAATCAGAAAATTGTAATTTCTCAGATGCATTAGCACAATATACTAGGAAACAGCTGCATAATTTAACTTAATTGTTAAGCAATACCTCATTATAGCTAGACAGTAAATTCAGCAGTTCACATTTTTCGTGTGCCTCTCATCTTTTCAGAGCTCACATCATGTTCTCTTTTTCATCTGCCTTTCTTCTCCAAGAGGTGCCGGAAAAGAACCATATTTGCAATAAAAAATGAATTTAATCTTCTTTAAGAACCAGTTTAAATTCATGGTAGATGCTTAAGATTCAAATTGATAGGAAAGTAAGCCTTTCTCAATAGCCCTGGAAAGTCTGATAGCAGATGCTCATCTATTTTTTTTAAACAATAAAAACCTCCATCCAAAATCCAAGAGCAAGTAATAATTTTGTTTTGAAATATATCTTAACTTCTAAAGGTCTATGATAGCAATAAATATTGTTCAGCAGAGTAGAGGTGGAGAGCTTCAAAAAGAATACAATTCAATGCCCGTGCTGAGTACCTAATATACAACTTGTTTTTAGATACTACAAGACACAAAACCATTTGCATTCCCCACTAGTTCATCTAAGAAAATGTAATTTATGGTGTGAAATTGATAGTGTCAGCCAACATTGCCCTATCTCTTCTCCAGACATTCAGTAAATCTAGTTTCTTTTTCTCTCTCCCTTTCCTTTCCTCCTGAGCCAGTTAAATTTAAACCTTCTTTACTTCCAAGTTTTTTTTCTTAATTTAGTACTTTCTGAGTCAATTTGGACTTATTTGTTCAAATTACATTTGAGTTCAATGGCCAGACTTGGCTATTTGCATAGTGTATTCACATTATATATCCATGTGCTGATTCCCAACTCCCATGCAAGTTATTCATTTACTGGAATCTCTAGGTTAACAAAGGAAAAAATTCCATTCAGTTTCTATATTAGATATATTTTATGTTTTAAGTAACCGCTCCAAACACACATCAGTTTTATTGCTGCCATTGTCTAACCACATGATCTAAAATGTTTCTATTTAGACTGCATCATTAAATGACAGCTGGAGCTGTCAGTACCTGACAGGTGTGTTACCAGTCCTGCTGCTGGTTTCTACCTCTTTGGCCCGGGAGATTTCCTGTGTTCTGAATATGAATTGATACTGCTTATCTCAATGAGTGACAGAGCTTATTCTGGTTTTAGTGGTTGTACATCCCCTTCCTAGGTTCCTATCCAGTACAATGTGGGAGAAGGAAAAGATTTCACCATCACAAAGGTGACACTGATCCTTCCACCTCCTGGAACAGACTGTCTGCCCTCTCCAATACTGAAAATAGATGACATAGCATCTTCATTTGTAAGTCTACTTCCAGCCATGTAAAAAGCAGACAGAACTCATTTTGAGAAAGATCAGAACAGTAAACATTAAGAACAATCACTTACATTCCCTGCTGTAAATTGGGACTATTATAGAGAAACGCTCAAGAGAGAGTAGGAAAACTTCAATGACCTTTCTTCTTGCCAGTTCTATGTACTATGAGCAATCAGTAATCAAAGGTGTTCTATATCTGGAGCCAAACATAAAAAAATTAAACCTTAAGCCTTTGTGGGAGGGTTTTGAGGTTTTGTTTCTTTATTATTTGGTTTTGTTCCCATTTTTGTTCACAGAATTTAGAATAAAATCACTTGGATACAAGAAACAGTAACACCATGAATCTCAAAGTGTTTAGTCAGACCATGTAATTACTGATACCAATCAATCATCCCTGTAGCTTCTGATTGTGTAATTCCCCACCCACTGACATTCAACTAGTTTCTAATAATCCTTTCATTAATAAAAAAAATAAAGAAAGGTTTTTTGCATATTCATAACCCTTTCACAATTAAATGTTGGGTTTCGTGGTTTTTTTTTACTATTACTGCACATCTTAATACAGCCTGACTTAATTAGATCAATTGAAGAAGTTCACAGTGCTGTAGATTGGTTTTCCTGCAAAGCAACATCAGCATCTCCTGATTTCACCGCTATCTATCCAGCTTGTTTCCCATATTGTGGATTAATACACAGTTCTTGCTCTTTCTCCCTCATGAGGAAACAAAAAAAGGTCCTGATCACTACACCTGGACATTTTCTAAACAGGATGTGGAAGTTCAGAATCTGACAAAACATGGTGAAAATACCTAGCTGTGCATTAGTATGCAATTATACAATTAAATTTGCCTGTAGATAGACTAAAGGGGATGCCTAATTGGCTTCCTAACATGGTCATCTAATTACAGTAAGCAGAACTCCAGTCATTATATTTAGTTCTTAGGAGAGCCAGTTTTTGTTGAGAATTACAGAAAAACAGTAGAGAAACAGGCTTACCAGTGTTTCCAGAAGGGAAGGAATATTTCACTTCCAAATTAGGCAAGGGAAAGGAAAAGATCATCAGAAATAGGTGGTGATATTTAAGTGCATGGTTTATTCCAACACTATTTCCTTGCTACATCAAAAAAAGCACTGTTTTATTTAGAACAGGTATTAAAATAAGTGCAAACCTGGGAGAAGTGAACACCTGCTACGAAATATGCTACATTGCCAAGACACAAAAAAAACCCCAACAAAACTACACTGCCTGACTTTAAAATATCCACAGCTATAGAATGAATGTTTGCAATGTCCAGTTAACCAGTGTTCCAAACAGCAGCTGGCCTCAGCAGTAGGAAATAAGCAAAGTGCTCCCTGTGGCAGAAGCAGTTTCTTGTCCTCTGCTTCCAAACAGTTGGAACACACATCATGGATGTAGGGATTTCCTCCAAGTGCAGAGTTATATACTGCATATTCTGTCATTCCATTTTATACATATACCCTAATCACAGGCTCTTCACATATTTGATGTAAAGACTCTGATCATGTCATGGACAATTTCTGTTTGCCTGTTCAAAGCAGCAAGGTGTTTTCAACCAAGTCAGAGCCCCATTAAGAGTATTTCTTAGTGTGGTTCAATATGTTTGAATATTATCTAATAAATCTGATTACAAGTTCACTGTTCCTAGTTAAAATTCAAGAGTAGCTTAGATGAAGACATCACACGTGTTTAACCTGGAGATAAATCAGGTCTGCTGATGAAAAGATCAGAAAAGGACAATAACTTAGCAAATTGAAAAATGCTAAAGAGTGACAGCTATTTGTTCTTTAAACCAAATAGCTGGAAAAGTTTGTCAATCTGCTGTTATAAGAATATTTACAAAAGGTTCTAATTAATTCTGTGGGTTTGTTTACAACAGAGAAAAAAAAATGCAGTCCTTCTATGGTCAGTGGAGCAGCTATGAAAACAACATAAAACAAAAAATAAAACCAAAATGCAAAACCTAAAAACAATTACCCAAACAAGTGTAACTTGCCTAACGTGCTAAGGTAAACAATAATTTATTAGCATATTTTGCAGTTCCCTGATAGCCAACATACTTATCCACAAGGACCTGAGTCTCTGTTCTGCATGAATTCACCTTCATTGTTATCTCTCAGAGTTTTTGAATGGCAAACACTGTAACAATGATTGAGATTAAAATGTTAGCCTGAAGTCAGATACCTGATACAATGGATGAATCTCTAATTCACTTTTAAATTGCTTAAATAATGTTACATTCAAAATTTTCTGCATGAATGAACATTAATTCAGCTAAGAAAAACGTTGCCATGTTTAATTCAATAGTTTTAAAAATTTAGTTATTAAAAGATTCTAGTTTAGCATTTCCTTTGGTATTCTGTTCATTGCAATTTGTTTTAAGATGCATCAATAGGCCATGAGAAAGAGATTAAACAAAGCTGTAAAAATGCTGCCCAAACTGAATATTTGTTTTTATGACATAGCTTTTTACACAGACAACTATGACAAAAATAAATCATTTGATAGCAGATTAACACAATCATGGCCTCAATTTCTACAGCAGTTCACTGATGGGTAGGTAACAACTAATAAAGAAGGTTCTTGAAGCCTAGTGGGTTTAATTCTCTTTGGCATTTAGACAGATGTTGTTCCTTGAAAACCCCTAATAGATTAACCCTTGAAAGTGCTGATCAAAAGTCTTCTAAAACACAGTCTGAAAGTCTCAATTCTGATCAGTGATTCTTAAAAATTCACTTATTTTGAAACTAGAGAATTCCTAAAATGCCCTAAAGTTCTTAAAATAGTCTGTTTAATGAACTGTCAAGTGAATGGTTCAATGCAATAAATCAGCATTAATCTGATTTAATAGGATATTTATGAACCCACACACTATGGGTAGAAACATACCACTGTTACCACAGAACTTCTAGTTTTATTTCTCAGACAAATTCTTAAAAGTAAAGCATTGGTGTTCTGTAAGAGATTGTATAATTGGCAGCAATAGATCCTTCACTACAAATCAGGGAACCCTACACTTTTATTTCTTCTATCATTCCATAATCTTCACATTCATTAGAACAGATAACAGAGCAGCTCTCCCCATCCCTGCTGCAGCCTCAGAAGTCTCAAAGAGGGTCCAGCAGCAATGCAAACAGAGCGGGATGTTAGCTAATAGGCTATCCCAAAATGGTTTGGGTAGGAAGGAGGAAAAGATTGCTGATAAATTCAAGAATTACTTCCTCAGGTTCAAATTAGGATGTGTGATTTTAATCATTACTGTATCCTTGCTGCTCTGCCAGTCTGGATTCAGTATCACAGCACTCTCAGGACAGCTCTCAGCTGGACTTCAGGAATCTTCTACCAAGCACAGCTTTTGAAGTTGGGAAATTACAAAGAGCATTTGGCAAGAAGGCTGCCACAGGCCAGGTCCCAGATCTGCTTTTGTCCCAGACACCTTTTTGGTAAAAAGAAATACATTTATCCACCAGCACCAGGAAATTACCATTTGAATGGAGCATTTCAGGCCATTCAGAGCACTGGGTCATTTCCTTTCTGGACAGAGCTTTTTTGAGCACCACCTCGTAAAAGAACACTTCTATTTGGTGTTAGCTGGCACTCAGCATCCATTGTTCTTACATAATCCTCATCATTTTTTTGACCATGACACAAGAAGCAACTTGTGAGGGGACAAAGATTCACTGGGCCTTTCAGCTCACAGGTGTTTCCCCTGGCTGCTTCCAATTGCTGTCTGGGTCACAATGATACCACAATCCCTCTGTTGCCGAGCATCCAGCTCTAAGGCAGCTTTTGTGTTAGATTTACCCAGATAAGCCACAATAAGATAGAAAACCCCAAGACATACAGCTTTTCTATAGGTAATCATCCACACAGACATCCAGGGTATGCCTGAGGAATGGCAGCAGTTTGTGCACCAGGGTGTGTTTGTCTTGCAGCCTCAGGTGAGAAGTTAAGGAAAAGGTAAATATCCTAAATACTCAATGCAGTATTTTCCCACTCTCAGGTTGTCCTACACACTGTCACAAAGCTGACTGTGAAACAGCATTGGTAATGTCTGTGTCAATGCTTGTGTACCCACAATTCAATCCTGTAACCTCAAGAACATCATCACCATTTATCTTCTTCTTGGAGTGCTCAGCAAGCTCAAAATGTATCTATTTGATATTTAACTTGACCATAGGCTCATGTTCACATGGAAATGTCTCCCTGTAAATGAAGCCTCTGCCGTCACTTTTTGAAAAAGGCATAGTGTAAAGCAGGCACACCTTAAGGACACGAGCAGAGCTTCATTACACCACGAAAATAAACGTGCTCATTCAATGTTAACTGGGACTTTTTCACCCCACTGTGGAGTGTGGAGGCATATTCATAGTTACAAACAGGCTGCCCTGCTCAGTGTTCACAGGCCAGTGCACAGCCTGCTGCCATTTAGCAGCGACACTGCTGAACAGCAGTAGGGACTCTCTCAGGAGAAATGAGCAGGCAACCTTGAACTCAGGAAGATGCATTAAATGGGCTTTCATCAAAATTCTGAAATATTCCAGCTGACAGAGACAGCAATCCTCAATTTCCACTTTCCTAATTGCAAAGCCAAGTTAAGGAAATGTAGTGTCTTGCAAAACAAGGGGAAAAATGAAGGTGTTCCTCAGTATCTACTGTACTTCCTCTCACCTTTGAGTAAATGCAGTTTGTTAGTACACAGTCACTTACCAGACAGAACATGATCTGTTGTTATCTTATTGCAGGGGTTCCATACCATTGTCTCCAACAGTAAAAGTTTCATACCTTCTTGGTGTTTTTTTATGGGCAGATCCTCAGAGCACTGACTCTTTCTTCTTCACAAAGCAACCAAGTGACTCCAGTTCCCTTCTCAACCAGCCACCCCACTCTTGTATAGCACTCTTCTTCTCATTGCTTACAGCTGTGGCCTGATGAAGTCAGGCCTGTTCCTAATCTTTGATAATTGGCCCAGCTGCAACTCCTTAGGAGTAAGATTACTTTTTACACTGTCTTTATTTCTTCTATTCTATCCGCCTACAATGATCTAGAAGGAAAGGGCCTTCCTTGGAATAATTGCTGTTGCTGCTGTATCTTGCTGTATTATTTCATGTTACACACCTCCCTACGTGCTATGCCACAGGCAGGAACAGCATCTCTGCTGTCCTGGATAGGAGGCAGTGAGAAAACCTGCCTCACCTGCTGGGCATGTCCTGGGGTGATGGAGCCAGGCTGCAAGAAAAACTTAATCCCATAGACATTGTCTCAAAAATATTCTAGAATATCACACAAAACTTAACTTGGTGCTTAACTTGGCTACTTTCTTTCTTTTTCTTTTTTTCTTTTTTTTTCTTTTTTTTTCTTTTTTTTTTTCTTTTATTTTTTAATGTAAGTTAAGCCTAGCAAAATTTTTTTAAATAATGCGAGGACAACCTTGATAAGTACTGAATATTTTAATTAACACTGATTTTATGACTGGACAAGAAGAATTAAGAAATTCTTTTATTAGCATCTTTCTGTAATACAGCAATTTAGCTGAGAGAAAGAACAGTGCAGATGCATTAAGACCCTATGAAATATCTGTCAGACCTCAGGAAACAATAACAGCATTAAAAATATTAATGCTGTAAAAGTTAAAAAAGCAAACCTCAAATTGTTTACTGACCTGAAACATTGAGGAAAATTAACCAGCAGAAGCAAAATCAGCTTGTTGTACCATTTACATAATTCACCGAGCTGAGCTGAAGGCTTCTAAGTTATAAATAAAATAAAAGGATGTGCTGAATACTTAGCTGGGTTTTCTAAATGGCTCATCCACATAGTGTGCAGGTTCAATTTGTATGCTGGTGTACACTCACCCCAAGACCCTGCATAATCTCAGGTCATGGAAGTGTGTTCTTGGCTGTAATTTTTGTATTACTTGCTTGAAAAGTTGTGGTTCTCTATGACAAAGGGTGGGGGATAAGAAGGAATGAAGAAAAAATACTTGCAACAGACAAGACAGTCTTGAAAAGGCCCTCTTCTGTGCCTAAACCAGTGCTGAGAGGGCAATAGGGGTGGGAGAGAAAAACCCAGAGAAGGCAAAGAAAATCCCAATTTTCTCTATGTGTGAGGAAGCACATTAAGCCAAAGGAGATGATCTTCAAGTGAGGTGTTTGAAAATGATGCATTTTGTTGCACCAAATGTTACTGAGAACATGGACAAAGTACAATGTCTTCAAGTCTTTGCTATTTTAAACATTCCAGTTTACTGAATATTTCTTCTGTTTTGGGTTTCTTTTTCACACTTTACTAGCAGTTCCACCAGGGACATTTAAATGTTAATCTGACATTAAAAGCTAAAATATCTGTTTAAATAGTGTAAATAGAAGCTGTAGGTGTACACTGTATGTTCTGAGGCTGTCCTTTCTCAGTGGCATGGCCCAGAGGGTGGATGTGAAGCACAGCCCTGGGTCCCCTCTACAGGACAAAGCCTTTCTGCTCCACTGCAGCTCAGTGCACATCAAAGGTTTGTGCCAAGTCATGCATTGGAGTGCTGGATGTACTTGATATAAAGGCAGCTGAGGGAGAGGCCTCTGACAGCAGCTGTGATTTGTTTTTCACAGTTAGGGATCTCTTTAGTCTTTGAATGGTAGAAACATGTCACCATCGAAGAAGTGAACACTGTTTAAGTAGGGGAAAAAATCTGACTGCATCTTTGTGTATGATAAAACTGTCTCTTTGGGAATTAATTCCCTTCCAGAGTAAGGGTAGTGACTTGTCACCTCCTCAGTTTGATCCTTTGCCCTTTCACTGTGGCTTGTGATGAGAAAGTAGTCCTCTCAGTGGTACAGTCGTTCATGGAAAGCCCTGAAGAATGGAGAAGGTGCCCCAAAATTCACAGAAAATTACTCTGACAAACCCATGTTTCAGAGCCTTTAATTTCTGAATATTCTCCTTGCTTTAAAAGTCTCCTTTGGCTCCATCACCTCTCTGTCTGCACCTTGTTACACACAGAACCATTTAGGGTAGTTTTGCTCTCAAGGTGAAATTTCTAATCTAATGTTGCTCTCAAGGTGAAATTTCTTTGTTGGAGGTGTTTAGTGTGCTTCAGATTCACCTGCATTTCTCATCGAGGAGTCTAAGGCTTCCATGGCTTGCTGTGAAACCAGCCTGGGTTTTTTTTCTTTATTTATTTTACTTGTCATTCTATAAAATACACTATTTTTCTATTTTAGCAATCTTTCCTATACTGAGGTGTATTCTTCCAAATTCCTTTTCAGACTCTAACAAGGTGTAGGTCAGTAGATTTCCAGGTAGGTGACAAACATTTTATAGCTGGAGAACACTTGTATGACACAATCATTGCATTCCTATTATTGACCTAGAATTAATAGTTTGTCCCATTCATCAGCAATTTTACCTCATCCAATCTGAGGCACAAGTTTCTTGAAGTAGTGCTCAATCTTTTCAGTTACTTTTTTTATTGACCACATTTGAATTCACAGCCTTGAAAATTCATTACTGCTCAAGATTTTGAGTTATCCTTCTCATAAAACCGTAACAGAAGGGTAACCA
>NW_005054298.1:27483649-27488419 GCF_000277835.1 Geospiza fortis | reverse complement strand
TGACTTTGGAACCAGGGAGGAGATGCTAATCTCATTGCTCAACAAAAAGTGAAAGATCTCTCCCTCTGACTTTTAATACAGGAACACAAAATAATCTGAAGTGTCAATACACACTCCTTCCTTTGAAGGCTACAGAAGATCAGGGCCAATTGGATTACAAAGAGTACCAACTTGGTTTAGGATAATGCTTTAAGCACATAGTGATAAGCAGGATAAATAGGACAATATTTCCACTGGGATGCCAATGTAAAATGTTTGCACAGACTGTAGGATATAGGCCAGAATAATGCACCCTCTCCCTTGGTACCTAACACAATAGCTGTGCTCCATAGACTAACTCCTGAACTGGACTTCTGGAACTCCAGGGACAACCACCTTGAGCAAAAGGCATTTTATACTCTTTTTTTGAGTTCTCCTGTACTTCAGGCCTGCAAGAACCAAAGAGTTTTCATTTGAATTTGCCACAGTGACTATTATGCAATGGAGGCTATATATATAATTCTTGGAATGGAAAGGCAAGGTCTCACTTGGATCAAATCCAGGATGTGTTTATTCTGTTCTCAGAAATATCCTGAAGTGAACTATTCATCTGCAAGGCATTTTTATCTCTGAGACTCATTACTCCAATAGGATTGATTTATATTCTGCATCCAGAAAAACTGAAGGCCTGATTAGGCCTTAAGAACAGCAATTTAATCAATGGCCTAGTGAGCGAGCCCATGTGTGCAATTTCTGCACAATGAACTTAGTGCATCATTTCAAGAGAAAACCATCTAACTGGATTATTTACAACCAACATTTACAAATTAGATGGCTGCAACTAAAATATATGAGTGGTTTCCTCTTTGGTCCAAATTATACTTGTGTTAAGAGAAAGTTTTTAGGGTTTCTTTGTTTTGTTTTGTTTGGGTTTTTGTTTGTTTGTTTTTATTTTGGTTTGGGTTTTTTTCTGCAAGAAAGATGCTGGTCTCCAAATAGCTGTAATTAAGGATGTAAGCAATATGCAGACTGAGAATGATTTACAGCACATCAGCTTTGTTCTGAAGCAAATGACATGTCAGTGAGAAATTGATGTCTTTTGAACAATTAAATATTGGGCCACACATGCCAATTACAGTGGAATAATTCATATAAGAAAATAGAATCATAGAATCATAGAATATCCTGAGCTGTAAAATAAATCTATAAATTGTTAAATGACATAGTAAAAAGCTGATTGTAATACAGTGCAGCATAACAAGTGTTTGGCCTCAAGAAGGGCCTCTCCAGCCCTCCACTACACACTTGGATAAGACTCAGTGACTTTGGGTGTTCGCAGTGTGACTCCAGAGGGTTTGACTAAATCATCTTCAAAGGAGCCTTTCACCTCTAAGTTCTGGTGATGATGTGACAAAACTACTGAGAGTGTTGACGAGATGAGAAAAAGCATCCAGATATGACAGCTTCTGCAGTTTTCTGCCTAAGCTCCTTCTTCATACACTCCATCCCTCTTCCCAGCAGAAAGGAACATCCAAGATGTCTTTTCTAGACAGAAACTATAGCAAGAAAAAAATTGTGGAAACTGTGGCCCATAACCTGCAAGATCAAGGCCCTGTGCACAGAGAAATTGAGAGATGTACACCCAGGAGATATTTTGTATCAGCTTCTCACTTTCATTATAAAATGGACAGTCAAATGGAGGAAATGCATCTGAAGAGAATTATTGCTCCCTAACTTTAAAAAACAGAACCATCCAACACTCAGGGCAATTGTAAACATTAACACATAATTCAATGAGTTTTGCACAGCTGGACAAAATCAGTTACCAAGAATCAGTTGTTTAACCTAGAGCAACATCATCTAGACCAAAACTAACTGTTTCCATACTCATACAAAATGGAGACTCCAAACAGGTTGGGTTTGTTTGTTATTTGTTTGGAGGTTTTATTCTGTATTTCCACAGACCTCCCTCTCAAACTCAGCTTCTAGAAAAAAAACCCAAAAGGCCAGAATTCAGCAAAACAAAGGGAGAAGAAAGTACAACACAGAGGTTTTTTTAAAATTACCAGGAGGAACAGGACAACTAGAAGCTAAATAGTTTTTCTATTTTTCAGAATAAAACCAGCTTTCCAGGTGCTACAAGCTTGTTGCAATGAATGTGATCTAAGTATGAAAAATGACAGGTTGACTTAATTCACATCATATTCAAGTATATTAAGTGCTTGAACACTGCATAGCTTTAAGAGCTTCCTCACTTCAAAAGCATTAAACTTTCCCTATAAAGGAGCCAGGATGTGTGTTACTCTTAAAATCCTCCCTTTGAATTAATTCCTTTGGCAGATAGGACTTGGCCAGAATGAACCTGAGTGTGAGAGTTTTAATGTATTAATACATAAGAAAGTAATTTCAAGTGAAAAAGAAAAAAAAAAATATTTCTTCAAAGGAAAAGAAAATTATGGGCAGAAAAATGTTTTTAGAAATGCAAATGGAAACTTGGCACTTTATGTTTCCATATGTTTCCTGCAGCCAGGATGAATTTCAGCAAGTTGTCCTGGATTCCCGAAGAACAAAGAGAAAAGTAAAAAAAAGTCCTAAGTCAAATTAAGCAGGAGCAAAATATTCCTGTGCTGAAGGTATAGAGAAAATTTCAGAAGCATCATAAAGCCTGGAGGAGTATGAATTAATTGTGAAAATAGAAAAATGTTTAAAAAATCAGCATAGTTTCTGAAAATGACAGAAAGCATCTGAAATTTCCTTTGCCGAGACTCATTTCAAAGCTATCAAAATAAGCTATGAGACATTTTCCATATTTTGATATTAGATAAGTTGATCTGGAGACATTTTGTTCTGTATTTCAAATGCTTTTAACACAGTTGAAACAAAAAGTGAGAGAAGATTCAGTAACCCAGAAATTTCATCTTTTGCTGCTCACAGACTCTAATTTCTTTCAGTACTTTCAAGTTTTGCACCCAATAATAGGCATTGGATGAGTAAGCATTATGCTTGTCAGTATAGTAACACAAGCCACATCTACCCTTCATGGATTCAAAAGGAGTTTCTTGATAAAAAACCAAAATAACTGCAGAGTTCTTCAGAAAACATCTTCCAAAAGTGGATCCATTTGGTATGGTACAGATGTAACTACTGTTCTTCTAAAACAGCTTTTATACCCTTAGCAGGGGATCAAGCAGGGGGAAGGTTTTAGGCTGAGCAAAGAAACCAATGGTTTATATTTGGTAGGATTTTAATATCAAATTCAAATGTTCAGTAATTTGCCTGATTTTCCAATATATTTTCATCCATAAGACTATATTAAATAAAATTCTTTTTAATGATTTTCAAATTCCTTTCATCATCCCTATTCCAACATATTCACCGTCAAAGGCTTTTGGTGCATGCTATAATTGCACAAATCTACCGATATTTTTCTTAATCCAGATTAAGTGAATGAGAAATGTTCTGCTGAAAGAGCGTCTCTAAAAGGCCAAAATCTACGAATATTCTCACCAACATGGATTTCATTCAACTATATCTTTTCTTCTAGCCTCTTTCATTCTTCAATTTTTCAAGCATCACCAATAGCAAAAGTACCTTTCTTCCAACTATGTTTTTATTCTTTAGATACTTTATTTTCATCTTTTGAAATCAAAAATATTGAAATAGCTACAACAGACCCAAGATTTAATATAGATCACAAAGGTGTAGAAAAGGTAAAATGCTTTAGATGTGCTGAGAATTTTAGAAAGGTTGAAGCAATAAATTCCTGAAAACCTCCCCTTTAGGGCAAACCACCAAATTTCTTCTTATTTATGAAGTCTTTAGCTAAAGTCTTTATAAATAGAGAATAGTAGAGAATGTTTAGCATTTATTCAGTTATTATATCACAACACAGAATTTGTTATATTCCAAAGTTATTCCTGGCAAGTTACTTCTGAGTCTCAAGCCTTTCCAGCCTGGCACTCCATAACTTAATAATTCCTTTAGCACCTGGTCTCCCAACCCAACATCCTCATTCCACCTTCACCTGCTGCAAGCTCAGTTCCTCAAGAGGAGGCCAGGGGTTCCCAACAGCACAACCAATTAATTGCAAGGAAAGAGGACAGGGCTGACCAGTGCAAGGAATAACTGAGCACTGAAAAGGTCAAAGCAGTCTGATTTACAGTACTGTCATGTTGTGCAGGATGCATGAGGCATTTCAGTGCTCATTTCACATTCTACAGTGACAATGCCTGTAATGAATAGGAAATGACATATTATGAATTCATTCTTGTGATGATAATTGTAATGAGAATAGTGAATGGTACAACAAATCTAATCCATCTTCATGACAATTTAAAAACTGTAATCTCATTGCCATCCTGGAGTATTCTTCAGACACTTTCTAGAAGAAAATTAGATATGATAAAGAGGCAAAAAAATATTGTCTTTCCTGGATATGTTAAACTGATATTTCTTGGAAAGGTGTGTGATTGGTGTAAAACTTACACAAACCCCCCCCTTCCTTTAATTACAAGGAAACTTTGATTTTCCTTTTATTTCAGTACAGTATGTTGTAACTTTATTAACAGAATCTTAAAGGTCATCAACCCTAAATCATGCATTAACAGAGGATAAAGAAAGGAATTGAAAAACCTTGAGTTATTCCAATAATAATCAGATGTTCTGTATGTAATATAATAGGACACACTGATGCATTGCATTTAATAAACTTGAGTGTATAGGAAAATCAAACTCTACATAAAGCTTAGTTACCTCGCAGATTTCAGAACTGTTTTCTTGGCAGGGAGAAAA
>NW_005054298.1:27477525-27483625 GCF_000277835.1 Geospiza fortis | reverse complement strand
TCTGTGCACTCACTGAAACTTCAAAAGCAATAATTTCTGTCCCCACAGTTTCACTGGAACCAGGAACCACAATATTTGCTCATGCCAAGCTATTAAAAATGTAAGCCCTCCCTCTCCCGAGCATGCTACCATCTGATTTCAATGCTCAGAATGAAGCATTGGCTCCACAGCAGGCCCTTACAAAAATGAGACTGTGACCCTGCTGGGACCAGGACCTCAGCATTGCTTGCTCATGGCTTCTGTCATGGCTTCTGTCATGGCTTCTGTCTACCACTGATGACACTCACACAACCCAGCTGGTCTAAACTACCCCAAATCACCCCCAAAAATCTGAAATAAGGTCTAAGAAATGTTTCTCTAAGGTATCCTTCCTTTTATTCTCCATAACACCAACATTATTTTCTGTTTTAATTGTATTGTTTTCTTAGAGTCTGGGTAATTGAATCAAGCGTGGGTCATAGCATTGCTCCTAACCCAGGCTTGAAATCGTGTAGAGGAGGGCTCATTTAATGGATCATTGCTTGCTAACTTGATATAGCATTGCTTGCATTGCAAACCAGTTGTGTATCTTGTTACACAGCTGATGGTCTTGTAACCATGCTGCTGTATCAACTGAAATTTATGGCTCTGCTTAAGATTTACTTTAGGAGTAATTTATTTTGTTTTCAAGAGTAATTTGTATTCTAAGAGGGCCTGTTCTAGAAGAAGCAGAAATCATTCTCCAGGAGGTTTACATAAGCAAAAATAAAAATTATAATGACAGTCTGTAATTTTCATGGATGAACTTTTAATAGAAGTGCTCTGGCAAACAGCGACAATTTGTGTTTGCTTGTAGAATTAAATCACTTGATATGTTGATTGTATTGAATTAGTCACCTGTATAAGTCATGGGTGTTGACTATTGAATTTTTTTAAAAGGTCTTTATTGATTTTTAAGGAGAAAATGTATTTAAAAGGTGGCCCACTGTTGTAATTCTACTCATTATAAAGTACTAAATAGCTGAAGGGGACAAAAATAGTATTTGGGAAAAGAGAATCTATTTTTAACTAATTAGCTTTGAATTATTTGTCTAGCTAATCCATGTTCTCAATCTATGGTAGTGTTTGGAAGGTAATTGAAAACCAGTTTTCTAATAAATGTGGTGACTGCCCTAAGTAGAAGATATTCCAGTACTCAGGAAAGAGAACAAAACCAGCTGCAAATGTCAACTGCAGGACTGGGGCACGACTGGTGTCCGAGCACTCACTGAGATGTCAGTGTGTGCACAACAGATTAGTGCACACGCACATTGAACTGAAAACATACACCTGGTCAATATGGGAACAAAAATCCCCTGCCCCGCAAATATTTATTCTGTTCAGTGTTAGTAATTGGAAGATTTCTGTCATGATCTAAGTGTTATTGGAGTTTCAACACTTAAATGCCTTCTTTAGTTTGCCTGTATAATTTAGCTGTGTAAGAGCAAGCAGATGAGATTCCTGGTTGTGTGGAGGGGGGCGGGGGTTGTTTGGGTTTTTGGTTTGGTTTGGGTTTTTAGTTGTTTTTTTTTTTAATTTAAAGACCAGTCAATATTGTGATCCTGGACAGGATGAATAACATATGGCTCTTAGAAATAGTGTGGTACAGAGAACACCTTAAGATGCGCTAACTAGCACTGAACAAATGTTGTGAGCAAACAGGCAACATAAAGCCTTTTATCAAGTTAAAGTAACTAAATAGACAATGTTCAGAAAAAGAAATTATTTAGCAGAGATAGAAATTTAGATGCTCTTCCAAATTTCACTTGGGTCAAAACAGAAAGACAGAGCTAAGGGGATGAGGCAAACCTACCTGCAAACAAGACTCTGAAAGAGCCCAGCATATTTCTTTCAAGTTTTACCTTATCAAACTACTGTTTTTTTAAATTCCTGAACTCTTCCTGTGTCATTCCTTTGTTCCTCGGAAACCCTTACAAATTTCTTGTTATAGTCAAATTTTTTATAAGAATCTGGTGAGTTTATTGGTTTCTACCGTGACTTTTAAAGCCATACCAAATGTACATGGAAACTGGGACTGTTGTAAATTGTAATGTATAATTTCTGGAGGACTGTGCAATTTTTATAGTCACATTTCACCTCCTCTTAGACCTCTGTTATCTGAAACCTTGTCTCGATGAACCCACCAAGTTTGGTGTGTTTCTGAAAACCCACAGCTGAGCAATGGGATACACCAAGGGATACAGCCTGCAAACAAAGATAATATCCAAATGCACTGGGCCCACCTCACATAAAAAAATCTCTCTCTCACTCTGCATTCCTTTGTTCCAATGTGTGTGCAATCTCTTTATGCTTTAAAAAAAGGCAGGAACATAACAGCAATTAGTTTTGGAGCTTTGGATCTTGTAATTGTTGTTGGAATCTCCACAAAAACTGCTGTGCAATTTCCTGATTAGAAGCACTTTATAAAAGATTCTAATTGTTGTTTTCTCCCACAAAGAAAAAGAAAACTGAGTAGATATACTTTTAATTATCTGCTAAGATAAAGCAAATGTTTGAGAAAGAGTATCAAATCAACTCCACATTAACATGAGAAGACAGAAAACAAACAAGTAGCATTTACTTAATTTTATTTGAATTTTTATACATCATACAGACTAGTCACTCTTAAGTCACCTCACTTAACATAAATGTATAGTGCCTGTAAATAATTCCTTAAGTTCCACAAGCCCATTAAAATATAAGTGTACAGCAGTAAACGAAACAGTAAACATTCCAAGATTTTGGTTCTGTCTCTACTTCTCCATGACAATTGGCACCCCAATTTTCAAATAGGAGAATTTTAATGTTTTTGCATCCCTTACTTTTATCTACTGTTCAGCTAGTTCTTCAGAACTACAGATTTCTACAGAACTATAAATTTATTATACCACTGAATTAAACAGAAGTCAAACAAATAAAGGAGTAGCAATACTGAAATGCTTTTTTCTCCCTCCTGTAACTTTCCCCCAAATAAATATTTGTCTTCCTTGTCCTTTGAAAGATGCTGATGCTTGGAAAATTAGCTCCTACAATCTAAGCTGCTATGAACAAGATTGAAAAATCTACACTGGTCATGATCTATTTTGATCAAGCCCCACTGAAGTTAATGGAATTATGCTTGTTTGGGTATTTCAATGAAAAATGTTTCACCAGATACCCTGAAAGCAAAATGACTTTTTTTGCAAGGTATTAGTGTTGATATATTCAGCCAATCTATTTTTCTTGGAGTGAAGTGACTATTATTACATTATTCTGTGTATTCCCCAGGGACACCAAAGTTTTTCCTTTTAGCTCCTGAGGGATCCATTCATGTACAAAAAAGTAAGCAGCAGTGGAGCTTTAAATTTAAGTCTAATATAATTGGGTGGTGAGCACAACCTGCCAAGCAGAGGCTGTATGGAGACTTTCTCCTTTGGGCATGCTCCTGCCACAATTCTGGTTTTCCCCCAGGAGTCATTTCTACTCCAACACCTGCAAAGACACAGCAGGGCTAAAGAATGCTGCAGTGCTTCTGAAGATCATATGTTCTGTGAAATTCTTCCAGTTAAAAGTTCTCTCAAGTTCTCTCTTTAGGTGCAGAAAATAAGACATTTTAGCATCTTAGGAACTTCCAAGACAGGGCGAGACAGTTCTTGTTCCATGTTCAAGTTCAAATGAATAATCTGCCTTTTCTTTCTGTCTCCATGGTGAAATTGCTTCTAGTGAGAGCTTTGGTTTTAAGTTTGGGATTTGTTTTGTTATTTTTAATTTTGTTTGAGGGGTTGTTAATTATTTAATTATTATTTGGTTGGTTGGTTTGTTCTCTGGTCTGTTTTTTTGTTTGTTTTATTCAGAAAAGACTGTCAGTCATTAGCCCTGTGATTCAGGAGCCACTTTAATAATAAGAGATTGTATTGGTTTGTCATTTTTATTGAACAGCATCTCTCAGCACACAGCAGGCAGATTAATGTCACTGGCCATCATTTAAGTACTCATGCCCTCTTTGATTCATTCCCCGAAGTTGTAGAATTGATATTAACTTTTAAGAACTGGACAGTAAGAGAAATTATTTTGGTTTTGTTTTACCTTGAAATAAGAAAAAGGTCAGAAATAATTTATCTTGGCATGACAGAATTTGACCAGGCAAACAGAACTTCCTGACAACTTGCTTAGGGAAAACTCTCATTGTCTCCAAGCTGAAACACCTGGATGTTGACCCTTGAAGCTCTCTCCTCAGCTCTGCTTCTTTTTAAATTCTCTTTGGTGTGCACTGATTTAGAGGGAGTAAAAGGTGACTGAGCACAATACTATTTTTGACAGGGGCAGAGACATTGGCTATTTCCCTCTGGTTCAGTCTTCTCATCCTTTGCAGTGTGGGGAGGAATTGGATCTGCTCTGATCTTTGGACCTATTGGACAAACTACAAAGCAGCACCACAACACCCTGTGCGCTGCAGGATCACCCTCCCCAGATCTCCCATCCTGTGTTCAAAAATGACAGTCTGTTTCCTTTTGGATTTTTTAAATTTTGTTTTTCCATAAAATTTTGCCAGAAAATTGTTATGAATGAGTCTGGTTTTGTGAGAAGAGTCACAGTACACTCCCAACTTTTTAATGATTTCGATTATTTACTAGAACTGGAGGAAAACCTGACAGCCTGTCACAGACAATGCTAGCGAAGTTGTTTAAATCATCTCTAGGCATGTTCTAATTTAGCTCATTATTAATTTCCTGCCAGGAAATCACTGCCCTAAACCTCTCTAATTCAGACATAAGTCATTCTAAACTCTCACACAGACAGCTGATTGAACCCAAGACTTTTGTCTCATTACAAAGCCCAGACGCTTTCAGGCAGAAGACTGTTCTAGGCATTTAATATTTTGAAACAAAATGTACTGTATAATTAATTGAGTATGAAATGCATCGTTCATCACAGAATTAGTTTATCTTTTCAAGAGTTTTCTGGCTGTATGCAATCACTCACATTTCACAAACTGCTGTAGGTTTATGAATTTTCACTTTTGATAAAATTGAGTTCTAACTGTGTTTGCAAAATGAATACAGAATGTTATCTGGAGGCAAACTGAGTGAAACCCCTCTTGTTCTATCAGGTAAAATAGAATGTTAGGTCATTAATCACCTCCTTCTTCATCACTTCTCATTTTTTCCAGCCAATAATTTGTATTCCAGCCACGTGGGGGATACTAGCAGAGAACAAATAAATCTGAACTGACAAAGCAGGAAATATTTCCTAATTATTTAGACTGCTGAAGAGAGCTAAAAAACAGAGACAAAGAAAACCCACAAAAGGATTACTTTGTGAATAATTACGTTTGCTGGGCATGAGGTGTGCCTGTCATGTTAACTTCAGCTTTCAATTTTCTTAAAATAAAAGGAAATGGAGACAAGGGTGCCGCCAAAGGGGAGGTACCCGAGTGCCCACTCATTGCACCTGAGAAGAGTGAGCCTCTGCTTGCTCAGTGTCAGGGTGTTTGCTTTGGCCTCATTTGAAATAGAAGGATCTTTGGTCAAATTCTCAGCCATTTTCTGCTTTCTTGTACTGGCCAAATAATAGACTGAGAAAACACTGCCTTATGACACTGCTCTCTGTTTCACCCCTCTTTTTGAATTGCTAGAAAAATAACTGACCATAGCTAGAAGTGGATTATGCTTTCCAGCCTTCAGCCTGTCTTACCAGACCATGTGGATGTGTGGGGCATTTAGACACCTTTTTCCCCTTCCCTAATACCTCCTTTACTGAAACCTGTGCCCCCTCATCAATACCAAAAGAGCAAATGGTACCCAAAACTGTAACAGCAGTCCCCTCATGGGGACTGTATTCCTGTACCTTGCTTTTATCTACTGTTCTACTAGTTCTTCAGAACTACAGATTTCTACAGAACTATACATTTATTATACCACCAAATTAAACAGAAGTCAGGACCACAGCACTTGGGATCGCATGTAATAGAAAATACCCTGTGCCAGCTACTGAGGTACAATGGCAATATGAATTTGTCTCTGCTTTACTTTGCACAAGAAATACTGAAGAACTTTCTTTAACCAGGACTTACATCCCTAGAGAAAGTGTGTGCTCTTCTTTC
>NW_005054298.1:27403462-27477486 GCF_000277835.1 Geospiza fortis | reverse complement strand
CCTGCAGAATAAATAACATTTTATACTCCACTAGGTGCTATAATAACACCCTATAGTCTTTCAGGAGATCTTGCTGGTGGATTTGTGCTATTTTGATGATAGCTGTCGATTCACAGTTCCTCAGACCAATTGACAATAGGGCCCCTACTGTGTTATATAAAAGCATGCACTTTAGCTTTAAAAGCTCAAACCTTTAATCAAATTCAAAATGCCAGAGTAGAAATTTCAAATCACTGTCAGTATAACTTCGCTCACATCTTCAATTCTGGCAGTCTCAAAAATGCTTTCTCAACTATATGGTATCAAATGGAATTTGCTTAAACACAGTGGTGAGAATTTTTAATGAGGGACAATTTGTGTTGCTTTATTTTTCTGTTCACATGGAGAGCAGTATGTTGAGCCATGTTTTCACTGGTTTTGCTTTTTCCAGTTAAAGCCTTAAACTGTCTTAATCTTCACCATTCTGTTTTCACTGTCAGAACAGCTTTTTTAAGGACTTTTAAATGAAATAGACTGGCTGATAAAATTATACTAAAAAATCCTGAAAACTGCTATCTGACGTTCAGCTTTTGAGTTACTCATGACTAACACTGTATTGTATGACAAAATCTTTAATGGCCAATCTTTAACACTTTTCCCCAACAAAACAGACTTCATCAAGCAAAAACCCAACTTTCCAAATTTCAAACTTCTACTTTTCCTTCAGGACCCAAATCCCATATCATAATTAAGGTTCCTATCATCATTATCAATCAGAGAGGAATCCAAGTAGCATTGAGCCAATGGACACTGGTGTTTGGAAGTAATTTAATTTGCACTGCTGTTGTAATATCCCTCTGCCAGAGGGGATGTCACAGACATTTCTTTTGTGAAAATCATTTCTTAGGATTTTTCCTGCTAAAGCTGAGAAGTTTCAGCAACAAGATGTAAACAATAATTATCTGCTGCTGTGGAATGCAACGGGTCCGTCTGGATTGGCCCAGCTTGGATGTTTAGAAATAATGGCCAATCCAGAACGGCACTCTCTTGGACACAGTCCGAGAGAGCGGCGTTTGTTATCATTCTTTACTTTTCTTTCCTAGTTTAGCAGCTTCTAGAACTCTCCTTTCTTTTTCTTTTTAGCATAATTATAGTATATGTATATATCTTAAAATAATAAATCAAGCCTTCTGATCATGGAGTCAAGGATCTCGTCTGTTCCTTCACCCAGAACCCATGTGACACCCGTCACAGGAGTACATCATGCACATGGCAATAAATTCTCCTGCAAGTGTCTCCAGTTTCTGAGTAACAGCCATAAAATCATTGTCCTGAAAATATGATGTAACCACTATGGCCCCAGACCTGGAATAACTACGTTTGTAGATCAGCCTCATTTCAGGAGTGGCCCGAAATCTTTATCAAGACTTTCTTTTCCCTCAGCATTCCAGTTCCCATGGCAAAATCAGGGTCCTCTGAGGGACGTAATGAGATCAGCTAAAGGGAGCAACAACCAGTTCAGGTGCAATTGCCAGTCTCAGAGGCTTCCCACTGAAATCCATATAGTCATTAATCTGTATTCCTCAATGTGCCTGGGATAAGTGACTCATCCCATTCTTTACATCCATGCAAAAGAGTAAACTCCCAAGCTGAAACTCCTAGCTGGCTTCAGCACTAGATTTTTGCAGTCAGGATAGGGTGTTATATTACAGCTGCCAGAGCCCAGCTATGGTGGCTCCTCTGAAATACAGTTTCAAGCAAAAACTTAAATCCACTGCTCACCTAAAGTACCAACCTCTCATAACAGCATTATATAACAAACATAAACCTCTCAGTGCACCAATGTAATTCACAGGTGGTACTAAATTAAAAATTCTAAACACTATGAGGGTAGAGACAACACAACAGAGTATCCAAGATTAAAATTTTCAGAAAATAATTAAAGGAAGAACATCAAAGAATGCAAACAAACCATAAGAGGAAAGAAACTGAAAGATGAAAATCCAAGATCTGATATTGAAAGATAGAAAAGAATAATATATGCAGACATTAATTAATGATGTAGCTAGAAAAAAACCCCAAAAGGTGCTTGATACACCTTTTAAGGAGCAAAAGAGGCAAAATAATGGTATGGAAATGCCATGATGAAATCTTGGTTTCCAAAATTACAAAACAGGGCTTCAAAAAAAAAGTGTTTACATAAAAAAACGCTGAAAGAACCACAGCAAGGGATTCACCAAAAAAGACTAAAGAAAGCAATTACCAAGTAAAAGCACAGCAACAACCCACAAAAAAATTCAAAGACGGCTAATGTAAGGAATAATAATTATTGACTGTGTTACACAAAAATTAATGAAATAAAACCAGAATCAGCCTTCAGGGAAGGCTGAATTTTAGGAAACAACTCTGAAAGTGAGTTTACTAGAAAGGTTAGCAATGCTGCAAGAGGCATATTGAAATCAGCCCATCAACTGGGACTTAAATGTGAAATATACACATCAGTGGCGCTTCCAGTACATTACTGAATCTATTTTGAGAGCTATGTAGAAATATCTGGTGAACAAGTGAATCTATATCCCATTTAATGAATTTTATCTTTAAGTGAATAGTTAAGGATCAATTATTTCTGAACAATTTGTAGGTAAAGATAACTTAATGAATATGCATGCAAATATAGAGTGGCAAATACTCTGATGAATATGCAAAACACATGAAGTGTTCACAAGTATTCCCTGAAAACTTTTAATTATGTACTCATCCAATCAAAGAACAGAAACACCACTTAATTATGTGATCCCAAACTGCAAATCATGATCACAATATGGAATAATCTCTGCACTCCTTCTGTAGGCTAAAATAAAATAATTCAAAGAAAAGTAACACCAAATTAAGATCCATTTACAGATAACTCTGAGATTTGATAGCTTGACGACTTAAAAAAAATGGTTTGCTTTTTTTTTTCCTTTACTGGCAAAAATACCCCTCCTTTTTCTTTGTGTCAAAGCTCCTTAGCATTTCTCTACCTCAGCAGAAAGTCATGCAGGCCAGGTGTTGCGTGGCATTTCTGAGCCCAGGAAACCCTGGCCCAAAGCTCTCCTGCAGCAGCACTCAGGAGACAGCACGTATGCAGGGGCTCAGCCAGGTCCTGCTCCGGCTGCCACTCCAGTAAATTTGAGACAGATTATGTCACTTGCTCTGTTATTGAAGAGCACAATCAACTCCAAACGTTTATTTCAGGGGACAAACTAATAAATCACAGTAGCTTCAGATGACCATTAAGCTTGTCAAGATTTCACTTTCTGACTTACATTTCTTGTGACTTGGCTCCACACAGGAATTATAATGATGGCCACATAATGTAATGCCAGGCTGACCTTTCCAGTCAGGAAAGGCTCCCCAGTAAACATTGAGATGACCTAACCTCTAAAGAGGACAACAAAACCAAAAGGAATATGAGCTCAGGGCAGGTGATGGGTGCTGTGGAACAGGATCCAGGCAATGCTGCGTGCACTGCCCATGCTGGGGATCTGACTGAAAGCTGGCACTGCAATTCATTGCCATTTTCCATAAAATTACATGGTTTACACATGCTCAATCCTGACATGGGTTCAGAGGGCTGGCAGAGGAGCACTGAGATAACCTTTTAATGAGCAACACAACCATCAGGAAAAGAATGACAAACGGAGCTCTTATAATTGCTAGTTTCATGGTGTGTGAGATATGAAACATGAGATTAGAAGGATAACAGCAAGCTTGATGTAAACAATAGCATTGCCAAGGACAACAAGCTCACAAAACCTTTAGAAAACCAGACCCCCCCTTGCTGGGACTTTGGTGAAACAGCTCCACAGAAGGTGAACTCACACTTCAGCTCCCAAACCATGGTGGTACAATGAGCTGCAGCAGAGAGAAACGAAGGTGACAATGCTCCCGTGGCAGGGCCAGGCCAGCCCCTCCTCGGCAGTTCCTGGGGGACCCCTCCCTTTCTGGGAAGAGCAGAGCCAGGCAGCCTCTCTCCAGGGCAGGGAATGTACTGGGACTCAGGGCAGGCCATGTCCAGGTAAAATACAGCCACTAGATGTGTTCCAGGAAATGCTAAACTGGCCATTTGTCAGAGATTTCTTGTCTGAATAGGTAAATTGCAGTGAAATTTGTTGTATGACAGTGATGAGTGAGGAAAGGAATGCCTCTTCTTTCTGAGGGGGGATTTAAGGTCAGTCCTGGTACACTGCATTCAGTGATACGTGCTAGTAAGTCTTATAAAGTAAGAGCAAAAATGAAGTCATATAACATCCAAAGCCATCCTGCACCATGCAAGGTCTGCTTTTCTGCCTCCATCCCTCCTTCCACACCCTGACCCAGGAAAGTTATCACACAGCCACCAAAATCATCAAATGGAACAGGGATAGGGTAAACTAATTTTCCTCATGAACCCCAGGCCTTCCCATGGCTTCCATGAAACAGGAATAAATCAGAGATGTTGTTTACACTCTTACATAGAACAATAATTTCCTTAATGAATATTGTGGCTTTGTTGTGTATTTATATTATAACTATCTTTGACTATCACTTAATGATCTTTCTGTTGTCTAAAAAAACCCTGGTGATTGAGTTTGGGTTTGTCTGGTTTTTGTTTCTATTTACACAGTAAAAAGCAGTTGCCAAGCAGAACATAATAAATCGCAATTCTGACATAATAAATAGATAATGTATTGTAATTGGATTATTTGTAGGCTGTCTCAGCAGAAATTTGCATAACACTCAGAAAGATTGCTGCAAATACCGAAAATAAGCAGCAGAGCTAATTAAGGGGTTTGTTTACGTGTATCTTCCTGAAAACACAGTCAAGAAGGAATTAAAAGTATACTCTCTCTTTAGTTTTCAGGGGAGATTGCCACAAGGTTAAAGAGCTGATGACTCTCATAAATACTCTTTTCCATCAAACCCAAAATTTAAACCTCCATCACTTGTGTGGAAAGGATAATGCACCCAATTCCAGCAGCAAGGACTGAAACTTATTGTAGTGGATAGACATGTATCAACAGATCAATAGACATCTGTGTTCATGCAGATAATCACTGAATTAAACCAGGGAAGTCTATTCAGTTGTCACCCTGGCACATACCAAAGAGGGATTGGTCTTTGGGCCATCAAATGCTCATGGTCTGTAACCTAAAGTGTGATTTCTGATACCATTTTTTCTTGTCTGGATGTCTGGTTTCAAAGATGAACACTGCAATAAATGTGCAGGAATAATTAGACCTGAGAAAGGCCTCAAGATGCCACTGTAACACTTGCAGGCCTTTAAAGAAACCAAAATGTTGACTCTAGTTTGGGGTATTTTTGTCTTTCAAAACCAGAATGAAATACAATGAAACAAACTAAAAATGTTAGTGGTGATGTAATTAGTCATAAACCTTGACTTAGATGGCCAGATTTCCCAAAGATGGAGTCTTCTGGCAATTTGGAGATTGTCTTTGGCCTCAGTTGTTGGGAAATAATTATACATAACTCCTAATCAAAACAGCATAGATGAACACGCTGATGTCTGATTTGGTTGGTTCTTCAGACTTTCAGGGAGAATTAACGTGTAGACACTTATTTTAAAAAAGAACCACTGACTTAAAGGTGTTTAGTTTTGATGGATTATAAAGTTGGTTTCTGTCTGCAGCTGTGGGCACTTACCTAGAGAGTTTTTGCAGGGGAGGTTTTGCAGTTTTATGCCAGGGGAGGTTTCGGTTGGATATTAGGAAAAAATTCTTCAGTGAAAGGATGGTAAAAGCTTTGAAAGAGACTGCTCAGGGCAGTTGTGGTGTATTTTGGGGGATAAATGCAAAAATGTGGCCCTTGGGTCATGGTTTAGTGGTGGGTTTGGCAGTGCTGGGTCAATGGTTGGACTTGATGACCTTAAATGTCTTTTTCAACCTAAAGAATTCCATGATTCTGTGATTCTATCTCTCATCAAAATTGTGTCCCACAAGTATCCAGTTTCAGTATAGTCTCTAGAGGGGAAAATGGTGTTAAATAGGATTAAAAGTTAATGAAATATTTTATGACAATATTTTACCATAGCAACAGAAAGTTAGATCTGAGCATTGTATAAATATTAATATAACTCTCCTCATCTCAATCATTGAAGGACTTAGGGAAAGTGTGCGGAGGGGGAAGAATCTCATTTTTATGATTCTAAAATTCAAATGTGAAAGAGGAAGAGAGATTAGGTTATAAAAATAAGGTGCTGCTAACTTGCCTAATGGCCTGTAATCTGCTGGAAGTACAGCTGCACTGGGCTTTTAAACAGGTGCTCTGATTATAGAGCATAACAAACATGTTAGGCTTTGTAGTGCATTTAATACCTTATAAACAGCCAGGCTAATTTAGGCAAGGCTAATGGCTCAGCTCAGATGGTACTCGTGTAAAAGGTGTGTGATTATATCTGTGTACATTAAAGTGACAATTTCGGTGCTCTGAGCTCCCACCTTGCACATCTCAGAGCAGAGGCTGCAGCAAATTCCCACTCAGTGCAGTGGGAGATCCAGCTGCTCCTGCCTCTGATCACTGCGTTTACTTTGTGATCCTGTGGCTGTGCAATCTTCCAGACAGGAAAGAAGTTGAAAATGAGCTTGGTGACTTGAGAGAGTCTGCTGTCATTTATATTTGCCCCCTCCCCAGAAACCTGTGACTGTGGTTTTTCCAAGTGCAAACATAGCAAGTGTGATATCCCAACTGGCCCCTGTGCTTTGTATTTTCTGAGGTTCACTTTATCAGGATGCTGCAAGCCTCTGCTAACTTGAGACTAAGAGGTTATACTCCCAAACAAGAAAGAAAAACCTAAAAAAGGTGAATGAAGACTAATTCTATTGTGATATAGATGGATTTCAATGTTAGGACTAATGGGGGGGAAACAATCAGGGTATTTTTGTGTGTGTGAAAAACCCAGAATCAAGAACTCAGTGCAATGTCCCCAGCAGCACTGGTCTTGTTTGGGGCGCAGATCCTTGGGTTGTTCACACCTCCAACACTGACCAGATGCTCAGTCTGAGGCATCAGTACCCATCTCTGTCCCTGGAGCACATCTGGGAAAGACAGCCTGCATGTGGACCCACTCATCTAGCTCTGCTTTGTGCTGTCCAAGTAACACTTTATACCTGTGGCTACAATCGTGCTCCCTGTGGGCATAAAAATGAGGTGTTTAAATATTTTATTAACTAGATCATAAAGCCAGCATCCAAGGAGGGGATCCTACCTGAGGCAGTGAGATCACTGCCCTGCTCTGCTCTGCAGCTGCTCCTGAGCTAATTAATCCTTCTGAGGGGTCAGCACAGCCACAAGAGAAAGGAGCCAATGGTTTAGGGCAGATCATAAGGCAGAAGCAGATTTGTGGGTACAGAGGGGAGAGGGCAGGAGAGGTAAATGTTCCATAGGAAATTACAGTGAATGATTCCCTAACTGCAGCTGGAGCCCCACGATTGCTGCAGTGCCTGCAGGTACCTGTATGGTGCAGAGTTGTAGCTTTGGGATTTGTAAATAACTATATACTTTAAAATTTGCTTTTTAAATGAGATTTTAATTTTAATCACTGTTGGAACTTTTTTTTTGGTCATAATGAATCTGTATACCTTAGATGACATTCAATTTAAATGTAATAATAACTTTCAGTGTACTTTTTCAAGTTCATAACACAATCAGAAATGTTTAAGTGACTCAGATATTTTTGCAGATTCTGGAAGTTTTTTTAACAACTGACACATTTAAGTTTTAATATTTATGCTCAGTTGAATTTTGACACCCTACAATATGCACAAGTGATGTGACCTTTTAGGTTTTCTGTTTTGTTTTTATTTGAATTGCTGCTGTTCTTTCAAGCATCTGTTTGGTGGCATACTGTGGAGGAACACTTATTATTAGATTGTTTATTTTAAAAATAATGATATAACAGATACGCCACTGTTAGTGGAAAAGCAAAATATCAAAAAATAGCATAAGAACCTGGCAGCTCAAATACATCTTTCTGGGAGGCATCTTAGCGAATCCATTTCTTACTCCAGTTGCTCCACTAAAGAAGTAGGGTTTTTTTATAGCTACACTAATGCCACATGAGCCATTCTGATTAAAAAATTTAGTGTTTCATATCTGATGCTGAAATCCAAAAGAACAGTAAAATTACAATATGCCACATCTTCAATGTGGCATCTCTCATTTAAGGAGGAATACCGTAAAAGAAAGAGATTAACCTTCTCATGCTATAAAAATTCAAAGGTTAAGCCCAAAGCTTTTAGAGCAAGCACACACACGGTGGCTTAATCCAGAAAACATTTTCTCATGGTGAATCCTAGAGTTGCAAAGACTCTATCTCAGCCCAATTAAGTTCCTTGAACTCTGGCTGTCTGTAGATGTATATTAATCTCCCTAAAATCCTATAGTAAACCAAGAACAGGGTATCTGCTATTCTAATGACTGAATGATTTAAGTTGTGTGTCTTCCTACCTAGCCCAGCACAACCCTCATTCCCAGTGCTGTATCACTCTGCAGCGTATTCCATTGTGGATGCACCACTCAGGATCACTTTAGATTTTATGTGTGCTTCATTATGCAATCCTAAAAGCCGAAAATGTGATATAATGGAACATTTAGCTCAAAGATAAGGAAAACAGCATGCTGCACTTTGCAGCCATTTGATATCCTGACAGGAAAGGGAACTGACACATGATAAAGGAAGAAATAGTACTAGGAGTGAGTTATGGCTTGTGGGGATTCAGCCATGCATTATTAAACTGCTATCACGACACCGTTCACTCTGCAATTGGCCAGGCCGCCATTTTGCATTCCTTCAAACAGACTGGTTTCCTGTGCAAGGAACTGAGGGGAGTCAATGAAATGAAAATACACGTGCAAATGGTAGGCAAGAGGATGAAATAACAAACCCAAGGGCAAATGTGCACATCCTGTCAATTCCCAGACCATAAGGAAAATAAAATATTCAAGCATTATGGTGATTCATAATGTATAGAAGGCAGATAATGTAAAACAGTTGTGGTGATCCAATATCACACAGGACATAGAACTGCCCCAAATTATGTTTTCTTTCTTTCAAGACTTCTATAAAAAACAATTTTTAAAATGCACATTGAGGGAAAATCCAATGCTGTCTATGATAAATCACATTTTGGTTAGTTATCCTCACTGTCATGACCATAATTCTGTAACAGGCTCTTGGATTAACAAAACTGCTCGAGTACCTGGATTCCTTCTGATAAATATATTTTCTATTTCTTCCACTGTTCCCATAGCTACAAAACTCCCTTCAATTTATTAACACCCAAAAGTTCAGACAAAGCAATAAGCTGATTAATGACATGTAAAGGGGAAACTCAAGAACATGAATCCAGGAGGTGCAAAGAAGGGCTCTACCATAGGCTCGGGCTTCAGAGCAAAAATCAGAGGGGAAAAGAAAAAAAAAAAGCAAAAAAGTTTAGCTAACACCTGTTCAAAACACAGAACACTAATAATAGGAAACTCTTTTCTTGATTAATTTGTCAAGCAGGGATCTTTGCACAGAGTATCCAAGGTTTTGTAGCATTAATCTGAGTTGCTGCTGATAAAATGAGAATATGTGAGCTTTCACAACAAGAACATAAATTCTAATTATCAACCAAAGAGAAGAAAGAATTAATTCAGTAGGTTATATACACCAGAAGAATGCTGCAGTTGTGGATGTTGAAGTAATAAATATTATAAATATTTCTTACATTTTCATAGTCTCCACATGCCAGTAGCTAAACAAGGTTAAGAAAGAAGAATCAATATTAAATTACACTCTTTGCAAACATTAATAAATATTTTTGTTACTTCTACAGCCCCTATATGAGAACCCAAACTAATAAATCAAAGCTTGTTCCATTTTTCCTTTTGGCTCCCATCCAGACAAAAGCAGGTAGAGACATTAAAATGGGTGGTTGGGAAGTTTCCTTTTCATTCAGTTATCTGTCCTTTCATTGTTTCCCTGACAGTGCTACTATTTTTATTTTGATACACAACACATTAGTCCAGTTGGAGTTGTGTCACTTATGGAGTACTAGCTCTGGAAATAGAGCAGAACTACACATGTGACTCCTCAGGATAAACAAATGCAGTTAAAAATGGAAATACTCCCAGCCGGAGGGCTTCATCCAGGGCAGAAATTGTGTCTGTGATAGGATATATGCAATTAATTACAGTCAAATCCACAGGAGATCCTGGTACTCTTCAAGGTACATGAAGGAAGGAGAAGAAGTACTGGAAAGAGGGTGGAAAGAATTCTAAAATTTGGTTGTATTTTATGGGGAAGTTTTCTTAGATGAAAAAATGAAAGAAAATTATATAGTTTATACTATATTATAGCTATGTTCAAAAATATCAAGTCAGATATATAAAAAATTATATTATATCAGAAAATTAAGAATATTTGGACCCCAATCTATCCTTCATTAATGTTTTTGGGGGCCAGAAACTCAGGACCAGCTTTTGAATTTGATGTGACTTATTATTTTTCTAACATATTACTCTCTTTAAGAAGGAAGAGAGTGAGTGGGCAGGGAAAGGATGAGATGAAAGAGCTTTTCTTTGTTGCTGTGTTAATTATCTTAAATTTCTAGCAGGTTGTCTGGCAGAGAAAAATAAGTTTTCTAGTATATTTATTATATTTTTCACCCATTGTTGCAGCAGGAAAGAATTTTCAGCTTGAAGGGTTAAAGAGGAACTTTTTTCACTCCTGCTTAAATAGCTGAATGATGCTAATGGCAAAAAACTTCCCATCTGCTGCAGAGCTGCCCATGTTTTGCACACCTTTTTTCTGAGATAATGGGGCAAACAAATATTAGTGCTTGTATTCCACCATAACAGCAAACCTTTTCTCATGCTCCAGCCTGTTTGTTTTCTTACAGTCCTTGGAGGGGGAAAGGAGAGGCGAAGATTTGAAGAAATAAAACCTGAAATCTCATTGTTCTGCAGAACATAAGCATTATGTGGGATATGTGAATGTGTGAAGAGGCTGTTAATATTGTGGTTCTTTGCAACAAATACTGTGCTTAAAGGTCATTCCTGACAGAGGCTTTGAGAGCATCTGTTGCTAGGAACACACAAGCTGAATCTCATTACTGAAAACTATTTGAGTGACAATCATCACAATCCTTCACTATTCATTATCTTCTCTGCCTTGCAAGAGATCTGTACCCTCTCTCCCTCATTCCTGTTACCCAACAAATATGCCAGACGTTTTTCAGTTTGACAATGGTGACCTCAAAATCACCTATTTCAGGGATTATTTTATTTCTGTTTTGCACTGCCAAGTGGAATACTTGTTATCTTGAAGCAAATTATTAAGGAGATATTCCCCATGAATATTCTAGCCACTGAGCCTAATGAAGAGGTGATGTAGTTCAAACATTCTGACCAAATAGTTTCATTTAAGCAAACTACAGTTTGAATGCTTCGTCAGTGTCTTGAGAATGACAATATTAACTACATTTGCATCTTCCCTTGAAGTTTGCTTCAAATTCAGTTTAGAAATCCCCACTGCAATACAGAATGGAAATACTGGCTATGGGGAGGAAAGCTGTACGAGCCCTCTCAAAGGTCTACAATGCCTTAATTTGTAGGGAGAAATAATTAAGTATTTTTAAAATCTGATTGAAGAGAAAATTTTATGAAGAAAAGAATTTTAAAAATCAGGGTCCGATTCACATTCTTTCATTTATTAAATTATACAGGCTTATCTTTTATGGCAAGTATATGTTTTAATTCTTTAACGTATTTAGCAATATTTATCTTAATTTAAAAACCTTTAAATTCTCTATACCAAAATACAGCTTTCAGAAAAATGTGATGCAATAGCATCAGCATACATCTCTCTTGGTGTTATGGATTTTGCCCGTTCTGCTTCTACTCTTCCCTTGGAAGTACTGGAAACATCACCTCTTCATCCAACAATGAAAATTGGCTAAAAATTCTGGCTAAAAATTTTCACTTCTCCTAGAGCATGAGGGCCAACCAGTTCTGCCATTAGCTTGGAAATTTTAAGTCTAGGAATGACCGTATTAAACATTCAGATGGACATGAGAAAAAGCAATTCCTGTGATCTGCACCTGCAATGGCGCTGACCTTTAAAGCTGGTCCTGTGCAGGAGCTCTTTGCAGCACCTGAACACAAGGCATGGTCAACAAGAGTTATGAATCTCTGAGCAGGATTTTGGAAATCTGGCTCCTCTCACAGGATCTAGAAATTCCCTCGGAGTACAAAGGCAGTGAATGTATTGAAACATAAATATTGTGAACCACAACAACACCCCGAGATGTAGAACAGATTTAAATGCTGGTGTCTTGCAATCTACACCTCAAACCAGATTACCAATAGACTGCACAAATCTGGTTTGACACTTACATGGCTGTCATATTTTATTTTTGTTAGTTTTGTGTCATATTTTGTGTTGTTTGTACCAGTGCAGGGATGACATTTAATAACTTAAATTTGCTGCATCTGACATGGTAGTCTGGGTTTCTAGCAGATAACATATAGGAAATATTGGGAGTTTAAATACTCTGATATTTGTTATAAAAACCCCAAATGATATACCTAATGGAGATTTTTCTTCTCCCATAAACACTTAAGGTATACATTCACATATAGCACTTTAAAAAAATCCAGGATAAGAGTCCAGTAGTGTCAGTAGTATTACTTATCTATTAATCTACTGACTGTCATAGAATATACATTGCAAACTTTGCTACTTCAGTGTTCATAACTCTTAGTTTTCTGCCACGTTGCCTCCATACATCACTGAAAATTTGCTGATTTTTACTGACAAGGGCAGCAAACAGAGTTTTCCTATTTTGTTTATGATATGTGTATATGGGAAGAGGATAGCCATCCTGAATTATTTAGTTTCTCAGTATATGGCATATTTTTGCAAACAGCAATCAGCACATGGCAACACAGATTTGTTCAATAATGTATTGGTTTCTCTTACATGTGCATAAAGTGTCTTCCCTAAATATTATTCTGTCCAAGGGGAAAAACATGAGAGCTCAAAACGCAAACTGCCTAACAGTGCAGACATAAATCCCTGTGGGCATATTCCCCATTGTCTTCCTACCTGTGTCATCCTTCATCCTTTTGTAAAGTGGGTACACAGTACAATCAGGTCTGAAAAGCAGATGATTTATTCCTCTTTTCACAATGGTAAATGATGATACAAGATGCAGAACAGCAAGAAATTTGATCCTTGGTCCCCTGTAAGCTTCTTTTGTTTGCTCTGAAGTAGCAGCTGTACTTCAGGTCAGAGATTAAAGTGTATTGCAGCAGCTAGAGCAGTTGCCATAAAATGCTTTCATTTCCCAGTAGTCACTAAAGTGATCATCTATTACCAAGTTTTTATGCTGTCCCTAGGAAATATCTAACATCTGAAACAAAGCAGCTGGCAAATAGTGATCCTTTAGTCTGGGAAAGTTGCATATGCACACTACTTCCAACTTATAAATACAATCTGTATTATTCTCCTCATTACTGGCAGAAGGTACTGTCTCAGAGCTGGTCACCATTAAATTTCTGAATGCATGAAATTCACAATTAAGCCTAGATTTTCAAGAGTACTTGGTGCATCCAGAGCTCTCTTGGAAATACAGTGGTTTTTCAAGTGAGCTTCTTTACATCTGCCAGAAACAAACATAACAGGAGTAGCAATATCCAGTGGAGAGGAAAAACGAACTTGAACTTGCACAGTCCTTCACTTGTTTAATCTTCAGAGTGATTATTTTACCTGTTTGTATTCCATCCACTAATATGATAACCTTAAATTACTGTGGAGTAGTTATTGAAAGTACTGCTTTGCAGAAAATGTTGTCATCTGAACATATCATGTGCTACTTGTGAAGGTGGCAATGGTGTCTCAGCTGTTTATAACCTGTGGTCCTCACAATGCTGAGTCCTTGGCTATTATCCAAGCTGCATCTGATTTCTTTTATTTGTGGTTTCTGCACACAGAAATATTTGCTTCCATATCCAGTGAAGATTGTGTGCCACTCACACACATCCTCCTTCTGCTGTCATTGTTGACAAATGTCCTTTGTGGAGGCTCCTCTCCTTCACAGGGTAAGTTCTTTTAGCTGGCTTCAAGTCTTTCTGATTTTGAAAGTAGTGTCGGAAAGGGAAAATAATTTATAAAAAAAAAGAAAAATACCAAAACAAAACAACAGTCTTACCTTTCATTAAATCCTTTCAAAATCCTTAAAAAATCTTTTTCCCTTGCTTCTGCTTTGAACTGCACAAATCCAACAGTCTTTTGTTGGGACAATACACATCCAAGATCAAAAAAAAGACAGATTCTTGCCAGACTGTTTCTGGGAATAAGTTTGAGTAATCATTCTCTATGAAATTAAGGTAAGGAGTTTTGATTCTAAAACATTATAACTGAGAGTTTTTCAGGAAATGCCTCATTTTTCACAAACTGCCTGGCACAGAGAAGGAAATCACATTACTGATTAAAACCAGCAAATGTAATGAGAATCTAGTTTTCATAAAAATAATACAAGCTGTGAGAGCAGAATGAGAGAATAATATTTTTATTTGTGACTGTAGCTACACATTAAAATATTAAATATTGATAAGGACTATAATAGTTATCATATTTCATATTTTTCTAGATTTTTGCCATATCAGTCTAGTTCAAATAAATACCAATGAGCTGCATTAAAAAGAAATTTTAAATAAATGGAACAGCATACACCTTTTTTTGGAATTACTTTACTTAAAAAGATTACTACTATTTCCACATGTTCCACTTTGATTTCTGCAAATAGTGTCATTGTTAAAGAGTCAAAGACATAATCAATAAAGATATATGAATTGGCCTAGAAAACATGAAAGAGCTGATTTTACACAGACAAGAGCAGAGCATTTTGCTGCCCAGCACATAAGCACAACAGAATTCCAGAAAGGGGGACTTGGAAAAAGGAATCATAAACAGCCAATGGGTTTTTTTTGCTCCTGGTGGTTTTTTGGTGGTTTCTTGTTCTTACTTTACTACTGAACTCTTGGCTGAAACTCTTCACTTGTGAAAAGGCAAAGAAAGGGCCTTAAGAAATGGCTTCGTTTGACTCAAGATGAGATTTACCCGCAGCAGCCAGAACCTTGCACTAGCCTGAACTTATCATTTCACCTCTGCACAGATTCCCACCAGGGTTCAGCTGACAAACAGCTGCAAAGGAGCAGGAATTTATTGGATGCAAGGCAAGGTTTCTGCATCAGATGCAAATACCAAGTTGCAGGTGCAGGAAAAGTTTTGTATATTGACCTGCACTGTGCGACACATGCTGATTTACAGCAACGCAGGTAAAGAGGGATGGCCTTCCTGGCTGCTCTGTGTGCTGGCTGTACAAAGCCCTGTGGGCTGCATTTTGCTTTAGCTACAACCCCACATCTCACTTTTGTTCTTTATTGAATGGAGAACCCCACCTGATGCGCAAAGAAGCAAAAGCTGTCAAAATACCATTGAACACTTGTGCTCTGAGCTGCACTGCTCCTCCTCTGTCTTAAACATGGGCAAGGCAACTTCATTGACAGAGGTCTAATATTTGACAGCACCTTGGAACACAGCATCAGAGAATTTATTTGGGTTAGAAGAGACCTCCATGATATTTGAGTCCAACTGTTTACCCAGCACTGCCAAGCCCACCACTAAACCTGTCCCTAAGGGCCGCATCTACGTGTCTTTTAAATACCTTCAGGGATGGTGACTCCACTTCTCTGGGCAGATTGTTCCAATGCACAGGAAGAAAAATACACATTTCATCAATTATTTATTTTTCATTTCAATTTATCTCCATCTCCTGCTATTTTATTTCTGTAACTGTGCTACCTTATTTTGTAAAGCACTTTAGGGATTAAGTGTCAGGAATGACAAAAAGAGAAAAATATATATCTTGATTTAGAGATTTAGATTTTATAGAGAGAGATAATTATCATCACCTGTTACATTGCTCCAAAATTACTTCCAGAGCCCAAAGAATGAATTAGTTACAGGAAATTAGAGTCCATTAAATAGCCTTGTTCACAAAGTAATCAGTAACCAACAGCCATCCTGCAATTTAAAAGCCCATCTTCCTAATGGCCAATGTAGTGCTGGCTTCAGGTTAAAAGAGCGCGTGTTCCTAGTTTGTCTGTCTCAGCAGAAGATGATGGTGTGTTTGCACTACACTGACACTCCTCCTTATCTGCCTGCACTCCTGTACTTGGAAAAAATCACTAGCAGTGGAGATAAGCAGGTACCTGAACCCAGAGCTGACAGATTGTTGCCTTTTACAAGGTGAATCATATTTCTTAAAACACTCAGCAGAGGAATTTTACCCTGTGAAAAGGGAAGTGACTGGTTTAGAGTTCTGTATCAGTGGTGGAAAGCTTAGAAGTTGAACTGACCAAAACTATCACTTTAGTGTGGGTAATAGGAAACGTTTCCATGTTATTATGGGACCTTGTAAAACGAGGATCCAAATGTTACTGCAAGATTAAATAAATTAATTTTCTTTCTTCTCTCACCTCCTTCACTCTCAGCAGTTGCCTCTTAAGGGACTCACCGTGTTCAGTTGTTCCTTGGTCTGTGAGATGTGTGTTTGCATGTATGTACAAATATATATATGCAATTAAATATGCATATAGACAAATAAACCAGTTATAGACCAGCTATGGAATGACTGGCTGCAAGATTAAGTACAAGTATGCTGCAGCAAAGAAGATTTCTTTCTGCTTAAAATAAGATGGACTCACAGCACAAATTATGCTGTGTTTGGGGTAGTACTTGATGTGTTTGTGTACCCATTGTTGACATCAGTGGAATGATACGGCACTTATAATCATTAATTCTAGCTGTGGGATGGATAGAAAAGGTCACCACCTTTGTCTTCAGGAGTCACTCTGAGTTCTCCAGAGATTGATAAGAGAATGCACACTGGTGATACCTATTTTGATACATCAGATCTGAATATAGCACAGAATGAAGGGTGGCTGGGAACTCAGCACTCTGGACATGCAAAAAAGAAAAAGACCCCAGATCATTAAAATAAAAACTGTGAAAAATTCAGCAGCAATTACAATAAAATTAAAAGCAATAAGCATATCAAAAAGTAATGAGTTGAAAGCATTAAAAGAAAGGTGCTATGACTGACTATACTGCATCTGCTGTTGAACAAGGATTAATTGTTCCCATTGCAGCTGTGAACAAGATAAAAATGAAACACCACCTTCCTTATGGATGGAGGAATAGACAATAGAGAGCCAATAAAAGAAAAATAAAAGCACACCTCTGTATAATGAATCTAAGCTCTGCTGTGGCTATTTGTGCAGGAGTGTCAGTGTGGGGAGAAACCTGAACTGCTGAGCTGTATATTTTATTTCTTCCTATATCCTGTAGTTCCCACGGCTTGGATTTGCACCAGCAGTGACAAGGTGCAGCAGAAATCTCCATTTAGCTCTATTTTCTGACCAAACAGTGCATTTACTCCAGCTGTGCACTCTTTATCAGGATTTGGCCCTTTGTAAAAAGGTGAATGCTTTTTTGGCTGTGATCCCAGTGGGGTGTTTGATAACTTTGTCAGAAAGAATCAAGAGAACATAATGACTAAACAAATAATGGGCTGTCAAGGACACTTGAGTTACAGGAACTGAAAGATAGTCCAAAATGCTTTGCTCTTCAAAGAAACCTAGAAAAACTTTGTCTTAATTTGGCCTTCAGAACTTTGACATCAGCCTTTGCTTGTCTGCAAGCATCAAGTCAAACATGGGAATTTCTGTGGATAGTTAGACTTTGTGAGAGGTTCCTGGCAGGCTGCTTTCCCTCAGGTCAGTTGTGTACCATGTACAAAAACTACCACAATTGCTTTTTCACCTCCATTCCTTTAAAAAAAGTCTTACAGATTGTACTAGAAAATAATTCCTCTTTAGCTTTTTTTTTTTAGAATCAATTGAACAAGGAATTATGCCTCTTAAGGAAAATTAAAAATGCACAGAAAAGCTACATATTTCAATGGAGTTTCAATATATTTTTAGTACCTCTTCTGAAGCACACTTCAATCAGCAAATTCATTGATACTAAAGTCAATGGATATTCTTACAGAAAAAATCCATATTTTTTGCTTTATAGGCAGATACACAGCACAGAGGCAAATAAAATAAAGTTCAATTCTCAATATATTTAGCCAACTTTTCCCTTTGAAGACCAGGAAAAAATCCCTCCAAGCCCTGGAGGCTTGGCTGTCACCTTCCTCAAGCCAGCCAGGAGATGTTAGGGGAGGGCAGATATGCTTGCCTTTGGAGAACTGGGAATGCTCTTGTGGAGCTGCAGCACCCCTTGGCTTATTCACAAAGCCTTGCCACTGCAGCAATGGACAGCCAGAGGCTGAGAGAGCTGTTCAGTAAAGTGATTATTTGCCACTCACAGCAGTAATCTAACAAGGGCCAGCTTTGAGCTGATAGTTGGCCCAGTTGACCTCCAGAGGTTCCTTCCGTGACTTCAGAATACTGAGTACTCTGGAAGAATTTCTGCATTCCCCAAAATCTCTGCAACTGCACAATTGCCCAAAGACTCCTTCAGGGGAAGGGGAAACAGGGATTTTGTTTGCTTGTCTTTGTGCTGTAGCCATGATCTCAGCCAGCCCAAGCCACTGACCCAGAGGCTGCCTTACCCACAGTATCCAACTCTATCTGCCCATTGAGTCTGTCACAAAAATGCAGAGTTTTGCCTGCCCAGAGAAATGAGAAGACACTGGTTATTGGGGCAGGTCTGTAGCCAGTTCACTGCTCTGCGATGGTGGATCCATCAGTCCCGTCTTCAAGGATGAAATTATGAAATACAAGAAGAATCCTTGGTTGGTGGCAACAGCACTTCCTACAGCCACAAAAATAATCCACTCCAAAATGAAGTTTTATCAGTTAAAAAAAGGAAACTTTATTTACAGAATATATTTTGATTTTTTTTGAGGTATTTTCAGCCTTCACACCTACTGCTAGCTTTGGAACTTCAGCTGTGTTTATTTTAAAGAAAGCTGTCAGTGCATCTTTAAATGGTTAACCTCTTCACATCATTGGGTCCCCCCTATGGAAACTATATCCTCTCTTTACATCATGATTCAACTCAGCTCAAAAAGCTAAGTACGCAAAGGCATGACACAGACATGTCTCCTATTTCTCATTCAACACAACAAACAAATGGGGAACAGGAACAACGTGTGGCACAAAGATTAAGAAGTTGAATTTCTGTTCAGGTCTTTTTCCTCACTACTTAAGCCAATAAATCATTTCAATTAGACATAATTAAAACAGTTTGCATTTGAAACGTGAATTAAAATTGAAATCAGTATTATCCAGTTTCCCCCTTGCACATTCATCTCAGCTATCAGGAGGATATTGCATATCTATCTACTCTTGGCATAGATTAAGTCATAATTTACTTTTTTTTATATATATAATCTCTGGTTGTAATCAAGCACTGGTATATAGATTTTTATCATGAGTAGCACAGTTACACTGTCTTTTCCAAGTTCCTGTCCAGATACCTCTGGGCTTTAAATCCCTTATTGTCTTTTCTAATTTTCCCTTTTCATCTAAAATTAATTAGAGTACAGACTCTCTTGTCTTTTTGGTATTCCATTCAGCTTTCAGGGTGTTTTTGTTCTCCAGCTAAACAGCAGTTTTCAAAGATTTAATACACTGACCTAATGTCTATGAGTGTGAATTCAACAAAAAGAATGCCACAATAGATGTGGGCCAAAAAATAAGTAAAGAGAAATAAAGAAATATTTTGTAGCCTGTTATAAAAAAAGACAACATTATGATATTAGAGTGCAGAGCACTGGACTGATTAATTAAGATAATAAAACTGATATAATTAAACATGACTTGGATTCTGTTTATTAGCCCTTCTGTTGTCAACTAAACCTTTCAAACCCTGTAAATAAGCAAGCTGAATGACAGGTGTAATTGGTATGCAGGGGATTCAAGTTACTTAATGTTGTAATTTTTTCCTGGTTTTCACTCTTTTAGAGCATCAGTTCCGATGCCTGGAATAAACACATTGATTTGGTTGTATTGTCAGTGGGTCACTAATCAGAGAAATCATTGATTAGACAGTAATCTGTCAATTAAGTCTGACATTGTCTCTGGTACCTTGGCAATGGGGGGGCTGCATTCTTTAAACTGAGACATTGACCTTGCTGTTTTCACCGTCTGGAGACTGAAATGAAGATTCACAGTAAAGACAATGCTCTTATCCTTCATTTTATTCCCTTGCCATTTTGGGTTTCGTTTTTTAATTTATTTTGTTGGTTGGTTTTTGTTTTTTTTTTCCTGGGTGGGTTGTTTGGTTGGGTTTTTTCCTCAGCTCAGATGTGATTGTCATGTGTTTTTCTGCATTTCTCTCTTTTTAAAATGAACACATGCCGTTCTTGCACATAGGTGACATTTTGACAGGATGTTAAACACTTTAACAATTTCCTCCCCACCATTTCCTGAAAACTGATTTTTCAGGATTCATTAACTGAAATGATGAAGTAACAGTTCGTAAAACTTCATTTTGGGGGGGTCATCCTGATTGCCTGTTGAGGAACTCAGGGCATCACTCGCTGGCAAGTCTGATTGTGTGTCAATATTTCAGAGCTCCTCCAGCCCATGGGCTCAGCTCATCCACTGTGTACCAGCAGCATTCATGGAGAAAGGGAAGTGAAATGTGATGTTAATCTCCCTGGATACTTCCAGAATGAGTAATTCTTCCAATCTAGCAATAAGACACAATGTTAGCCTTGAAATTAGACACTTGGGCTCCAGTTCATCATTAATCAGAAAGGCACTTGAGCATGTCTATACCTTTAGGCATGTGCTTAAGTGTTTTGCTGCAGTGGGGCAGGCTAAAGTAAATGCTGAAATGATTTGTTGAGCTTGTGTTCCAACATGTTGTTGTTAGCATTTGTGTAGAGCAGCAGGATTGCACGTTGTTTTCTACAGGAGACTGAAGGCAGTTATCAGACTCTCATCTCAATGAATTAAATCAACATCACTTGGAATTAGTTCAGTTACATGAAGCTGTCAGGGCTGTCTTAAGAAAAGATCCATTGCACTCTGTGATCCAGGGGAAGTCTGTGACACCCTATCAACTCACAAGAAACAAGATTTCACTTTGTACCACAGGATGCTCATCACCACTCATTCTCAGAGTGTGTATGATCTATTTTCAGTTGCTTCATTTATATCTTAGAAACACAAATGGAAGAGAAAATCAAGTAGCCAGATTTCAGAAGGCATTTACTTTTACCTTAGAACAAAGCTGTTGATAAGAGAAAATGAAAATCAACACTCGAGTACTATTTTTATTTTTCCTGTCTCATAGGTTTGCATGATATATAACATAGTGATACCTCATAATATACTGAGGAACCTGAAACCTGAAGGTAGAAAGTGGAGTTAAACTGGTATTTAAGGTGACATTTCAGGGAGTTTAGTCTTTTTTCTCTCCCTTTTTCTGTCTTAAAAATTTTTCCCACAAACAAAAGCCAAAGAATCTAAAAAAAAATTTTTGGAAAAGAAGAAAATTTAGAGGCATGTAGAAAATGTACTCAGCTGCATAGACCAGTGCTTAACTTAGAAAATCTCATATTAGTAGAGTGAGAATTTAATAAAATAGTACTTATCTCCTAAGAAGCCTGTAGAAACATTAATCAGGCTGTGTGAAGGGTGTTCCCACTTGGTTAGTTCTCAGTCTGCAGGTTTTCCCTGTGAAAAAGGAATGCCTGGGAGAACAGGAGATGGCTATTTCTGTGCAGAACAGTTCAGCACAGGGGGGTCCTGCCAATGGCTTCAGGCTGGAGCAGGAGATGAGGGAGTCACAGGAGGACAGTGTGTCCTCAGGCAGCCAAGTGTCCCCTGATTACAGAGAGGAGCCCTAGTTCTTTGTTAATGACACCAGGCTGTGGAGGCAATGACTTAAGGCTGCTTTGGGCAGCTCACTTTCAGAGGGAGATCTAGGCAGATCCACCTTGACTGTCTGATTGATTTGGCTCCTGTGACAACTGATGTACATGCTGAAGTAGGGCTGATTTTCCACACCAGGAAATAAACTAAGTCAGTACAGGATTATTGCTTAAATTCAGGGAATTTGCTCCAATTTATTTAAATACAGGGCAGAATCTTGGCACCTATTCAATTGCTTCACTGCTCTTTGTTATTAATGGAAATCTGTCTATACAGAGCTAAATGTTTGTCTTCACAAGGAATATGTATGCTTGTTCATTATTGTAAAAAAAAAGAAATTGTCACTTTCTTTAGAAGATCCCTACCTTTTGTTTTCCTCCTTTTCTTTTCTGTTCTCTCTCCACTTCTCCCAGCCAACATCCTATTGAAATTGTTTACAGCACTGACACCAGAACACTGATCTGATGGAGAGCTCTGAAGTGCTTTGGTACACATTTCTCCAGTGGGGAAAAAGCAGTATCCAACATATTGTGCTTACTTAACCTCCCTTTGAGCAGCTGTCCCTCAATGGAAAGCCATCAGATTTCTGTTCTTTCTCTTCAATGAGATGTTAGCGGCCTTCACAGCATTTCTATCTCCCACAATGAGTATCTGATAGTAGAAATGTAACACATTCAGCACTATCAATTTCAAACACAATACACAAGAGTAATAGATGTTAAAAATTGCCTTGGCCACACAGTATATTGTTAAAAAAATAGATTTCTTAGAGCAAACTCTGGGTTTAAAGGAAAGGTGACATTGTTAACGAATGTTGTCAGAGTGATAAAGTGATAGATGCCTGGCCATTCCTCTCCATGGGCCTTCCTCAACAGAGGCTGTATGAAAGAAAAGGATATTTGTCAAGGAAAACTGGATGGAAAACTAAGGTTTTATGACATTTATTGTCCTTTCCTCAGCTCCTGACTGCTATAGTAGAATATCTGAATATTCGTATAACTTCATATTTTGTTAAATTTTGAAGATGTTAGTGATGAAAGGTATAAGCACAACTTGGAAAGCTCCTTCTCAAATTCATTTCACCTATATTGCCCTATCTCTGTCAGTGAAATGAGAAAAATTAAACCACATATTTAGGAGGGCTGTATTACCTAAGGCAACTGCATATAGAAAAATAAAACAGATATTTAAAAAAATCAATTTCCCCCCAATTTCTTTCTTTCTGGAAGGAAACAAAGTTTTCATGCAAAAAGGTATTTTCCAGAAAGCAGTGTTTACCATGGAGTAGTTTAAAGAAGTCATTATCTTAATGCACACCTTATATCACATCCTGGTTATGAGATAACTGATAATAATACAATGGGGAAATTAAAAAGTTTTTCATTCTGTGCACTTTTATGCAAATATTTGCTTTCCTGCCTAGAGCTTTGAGGACAGAACAGGACAAAAATCACCATCCATCACTCAAAGAAAGCAAGATACCCCTTTCCTGAGTCACCCTTCTTGTAGCAGTGCTTGGACTTGCCTGTACTTCTGTCTGGCTACTTTTGACCAAGGTTCCTTTTTAAGAAAGAGAAACCAAAAAAAACCCCAATCATTCTCTTGGGTTTTACAAGCTCTCAGAGATCTGCTCTCAAATATCAGAATATATGGATAAAGGCAATAGTTCCATATTGTTTTTCCCTGTACTGTGATTACAGTAAAATTACAGGAGAAATGTTATTTGCAGAACTGTGCAAACTAGGAACACTCATCTGTAATATTCTGGCAAATACCCACTTATTTGCTACATGCAGTCATCTTGATATCATTGGCTCTTCCAGTTCATGAGCCAAAACGCTTAAAATTCCAATTGACAGGTCTTTGTCATTATTATTCATTATGCTTTGTTAGAGCCATTTAATCATGTGCAGGCCCTACAAAGGATTTCTTCCTCTTTCTCTTTTAAACAAACATGCTTTTGAAGGTAAGCTTGCATAGCAAATAACTGATCCGATAGAAATAATTACAGACAGCAACAGGGGAAAAAATCTAATCTGCTGGGAATTGTTCTTTGCTTTCATTGTCCTGCAGCACCATTTTACCAGAAAGTGCTCTGAATAATTTAGGGGTTGCTAATATGATTGCTGTGTCTTCCTGTGTTCATCACAACTGCTTGAGGTCAGCGTCCTTTCTGGTTATATTTGATGCTCCAGGAAAAAGAGGAAGCTCTAAAACTGAAGGCAGCTTATCAACTAGAAACATTCCAGATGGATTTTGTAGGTCACTTAAGGTGGACAGTAGGAAGCAACATATATTCAAGTGATATTCAGAAACATGATAGATTCAGAGGTTTATTTCAGCAAAAACTCAAACTGAGAAAACTGATTATTATATTGCTCCTTCCCATGTTTCATGTTAGTGGAAAATGAGTTGTTGCTTAAGACAATAAAGTGAAAACATTAGGAACACTGAGTTAGAAAGCCAGCTTCTCCTCACTAACAAATTAGTACTGTGCAGCCAGGGATAGCTGAACTAGGACCTTTCAGGTCTTTTCCTCCCTCAAAGTGAGTTTAAAATGAAAAAATCACACCACCTGTGCCTTGTAGCTGTCCTTTAATGAGGGCTCTAATTATCACCAGGTGAGTGCAATCACTGCTAACCCTGGCCTGGGTTATTTCAGAGGTTCCTGGGCAAGCAGCAGTTTTTTGGAGCCCCAGCTCTGGTTGGTGTCTGTGCTGCTGAACTGCATCTGTGGTGGGTCTCTGGGCAAAAATCTGGTTGTGAGGGGGTGCTGGAACCTGTTTAAAATGGGGTAAAAAGCTTTGAGCTCTAGTGTGGTGGGGGGATGCTGAAAAAAATAAAATAATAATAATTTTAAAAAGTAGTGTGATGACTAAGGCTTGAGAAGAATCTGTAGTACAGGTTTCCTCACTTTCTCCTCTTTCCTCACAGGCTGTGGAGGGCTCTGTAACACAGCAGGGAGCTGCGTCCCATGGAGAGAAGCCCAACCTGAAGCAAGAGAAAACCCTGAGGAGCAAGGAACTGGAGAGGTACTGCTATGTTCTTATCCTCATCCCAATACCACTGCACCACTTGGGGAGGGAGAGGAGATGGAAATGAGGGAGTGGAATGGAGCTTGGAAAGATAGGAATGGGGGAAGTGTTTCATATATTCTGTTTCATTTTTCTGCTGTCTAACTCTATCTTAATTGTCAATAAGTGAAACTAATTTTCTTTAAATTGAATGTGTTTACTCCTGATGGTAGCTAATAGCCAATCTCACTGTTATCCTCATAAGCTTTTGTGAATCTTGTTCCTGGAGAAGGAGTGAGAGATAGAGAAGGGGTGGAAGGGGGTCTGGCAGCCAGCCAAGGTCAACCTATCACAGACAGAAATCAGTCAATTCAAAACTGTGTACTTCAGAGATACCTTTGCATTGTGAGGCCCTTGTTCATTGCATTCAGTGTCCAGACCGAAAAGTCAGAGAGACCTATGTTTGCTATTCCTGGTTTTCTGTAGATAAGAACCAATGGATTTAATGCCACTTAGTTAAAGACAAGTGAGAATGTTGGAGGAATTTTCCCAAAGTGAATCCCCTCTAACCTCCAGGATGTCTCTGGAATAATTTTGGTGGCTTGGATCAATTATGACTGAAGAAAAGCATGGGATAAAACTTGTCCCTGCTGCATTCACCTGCATGCTGGGAAAAGCTCTCATGCACAGTGAGATCAAAGTGAATGTGATAACTTCTCTCTTAGATGTTGTAGGCTGTATGTAAACCAGCTAAACAAAAATCGCAACATGCAATTTAATAATTGCCTCGAGTGAATGATGTGCTGGCAGGAGTTAGAGCTCTAAATGTAGTTACAGACAGGCTAGAAGGGAATGAATGATATTTTATGTGACGCGATGTGTTCAGAGATAGCAACTGGTCCCGAGTCCTGGATGTTGGTATCTTGGAGCTGTACAAGAGTAAAATGTAAATTTTCCTTCTCTTTCTAGACTTATCCTTACAGGTTGATATGTGTAATGTTGGAGATGTGGAGAAAAAAGCTTCCTTTAATATTGCTGGGATTTCTTATAAGAACTTCTCTGACTACAAATTACTTTACTGTTGGTTTTTTATTTGATAGAATGATCCAGAATGTTGTAGTAGGGACTTCAAGTCATCCAAAACATCAAGAGATCTTCAAATATTAAGTACAGTACTTCCAACATCTTCTTGCAGATAAATTAATCCACACTGCGCCTAATCTTCACAGGTTTTTTGCCTTTTGGGTTTTTTCTTTCATGACGTCTATATATTAAAAAAGGAGGTTTGAGCAATGAATCCAAACCCCTAGAAGGAGAGGTGCAGGAGATGGTATGGTCCTAACAGCAAAACCTGAACTTAACAAAGATGTTGCGATGCACAATTTAACACTGCCATCAAATGGCCAAATATATTTCTTGTTCTGCAATGGCACCTGAGCTGCCTGTTATAAGCACTTCTTACTCTAAACAGCCCAGCTGAGTCACACAAACTTAAAGCAAAACAACACTGGCTTTCTGTTTTCATGTTGTGATGGAATATATTTCTGTTTTCATGTTGTGATGGCCTGACTCTGCAGCCTGCTTTGGTGGGAGGGGTCCAGCCTTAGGAGGTGCTTTTACAGGAGCACTTTTACACTGGGCTATAAACACTGGGGGAGGGAGAGTCATCACTGACAGACATCACAGGCCAGGTGAAACCTGCTTGATGGGTGTGATCAAGCTTCTCGTTGATAGTATACACTGGGGAAGTGGTTTCAATAAACTAATGCATTAGAAGTACATCTTTCTTTGTCTTTTTACTTCTGTAAGTCATGTGGAATTAACATGAACTCCTTCAGTTTATGCAGGTCTATATATTTCTTTTATTGCATACAATGAGCCTTAACAACCCCTCAATATTTTTGTTAATTTGAATTCACTGTAAAAATGCAGCCTTTGAACTTCTTGTGGATGATTTGATCTCCTGCATTCTCCATCCTCTGTAACATTTATAATAATCTTATAGTCTTCAAATGAAACTGTATTTAATATTGAAAATCCCCACTTAAATTTCCAACACAGTATTTCTTGCTGCTTTAATTCAGTTCTGAAGGGCCTCTTCCTGGGCAGATGCTCTCACAATCACAATTCCTTTTTTTATCTAGCCTTGGAGAATTCTTTCACACAAAATTCATATGAATATAGTGGAGATATAGACTTTCTTCACTGCATTTCTCCAGCTGCTCTAGAGAAGTCTTTCCTAGCCTTTGCTTTCAATATATAACTAAGGCTGAGAGAAAAATCCACTTGTCTGCCACATGGATTTTATCAAAGACTTAATGGATTATATTCAGCTATACTGTGTACTCCCATCTTTTTAAATGCAACTGTTTATGCCCAGGAAACAGGCTTAGTTGTTTTTTGGTTGTGGTTTTTTTTTGGGGTTTTTTTTGGGTTTTTTTTTGGGGTTTTTTTTGGGGTTTTTTTTGGGTTTTTTTTGGGTTTTTTTTTGGGTTTTTTTTTGGGTTTTTGGGGTTTTTTTTTTGGTTTGTTTTGTTTGGCTTTGGTTTTTGTTTTACTGGTTTTGTTTGGTTGGGGGTTTTGGGGTCTTTTGTAATTTCTGTGTTCTATATTATATTCCATCTTCTTACCAGACTGAAAGAAGTAGGCATCTGCCCTATGTTTGATGTTACCTAATGCATTTGTACTATTAGTTTTATATCTTTGTAGCATCTGATCTCCTAGGTGTTTTCAGTTAGTGCCCAAGCTGTGAAGGACTCGTACTGAACATCTGTTAGACATTTCTGTGTTTGGACATCTTTGTGTGGTAGTGCACCATGCTGGTTTTGGTCTGAGCTCCTTTTCTCTGCAGTAGTTGCCATGGGGCTGTGATTTGGATTTGTGCTGAGAACAGAGTGGGTAACACAGGGATGTTCTGGTTATTGCTGTGCAAGGCTTGCAGAGTCAAAACCTTTTCTGCTTTTCCCCCCTCTAGCCACTGAGAAGGCTGCACAAGAAGTGCTGTGGGGATACACACACAGTTGGGACAGCTGACCAAAAGAATATTCCATATTGTGTGGTAATAGCTCAGCTCTTGGGGCTGGGGGAAGGAGGAGGAAGTGGAGAATGCTGGAGGGATGGCCTTCATCTTCCCAGCAACCATTAAATTTTCTCTAAAGTGCATTATGGTACACACAATTTGTATTTTAAGCTATAGCTAGCTTAATGGATTTAGATCCTTCAGTACTTTGTAGTGTTAATCTACAGGTCAAAATGCCACCTGTAAGGTGCATGCCTTAAAACTAATCCAATTGTCAGTACGAGGAAACAACTGTCTTGTGCATTTAGTCCATAATGAGATTCCTTATTTACTGTAAGTTAGGAGTATTACTGACTCACCTCTTTCTTCCAGTTGCTTTTCAGTGCTAGTTTCACTAAAGAGGCACTTTGGTTTGGTGCCCCAACTTAGCTTAACACTTCTGATGTAAATTAAAAAAAAAAAAGAAAAATAATGCTCAAGTATATTTTCCTGCACTCTCTAATTGGAAGAGAATCCAAATTTCATGTAGAAGTTGGTGGCATTTCCTCAGGTTTTTAAGAAATCACATCAGCCTACTTTAGCTGCTATATATCTTTAGCTCCTGAGGTTTTAAGTCATCACCTTGTACACTGCACTCAGCTCATGAGAAACAAAATTAATTAGCTTTGTCCATCTTTGTCCTTGTCATCTATTTATGAAAATGATGGCAGGTCCTCTGAGGAGCTGGAAAAGTATAGATTAATCTGTGGGCTGAGACTGCCCAATACATTATAGTTCTGTCTTTAAGGTCTCTCTACTCCTGATTTACAATAATAAAACAAGCCAAAAGTCATAGGAAAGTCTTCCTAATATTCCATAAAGGAGTGGTTAACTGGTTTTATCTTTGTGATTTATATGCTGTTGAGGGAGTAATCTTTCCCTGCACATCCAGAATTTCTCCTCTGCCTGCACCATCATGCCCTTTGTTCAAATAGTGACTGTTCAAGTAATTCATTTTTACTTTCCACTCTTCTGGCTACTGACAAGTGAAATGATCTTCAGGAATAATTACAACAAATAGTCCTGTCTTGCTCAAATTAGGTAAAACATGCAATGTCTTTAAAGCTGCAATAGGCAAATCCCATAAATATATAAAGGTCTCTGAAAGGTTGCTATATAGAAGTCAAAGGGGCTGGGAAAGGCCAGAGCAATGCTGCCATTGCTCTATTCTGTCAGAGGGAAGGGGAGCAGATCCTCAGCTAGTTCAGGGCAGCCTAATTCCGTGGAAATCAATAGTGCTGCTCCCTTCTTGTGTTACCCGAGCACCTTTTATTTCCCCTTCTGCTTGGTGCACTTCAGTCTCAATTCTTCCCAGGCTATGGATGTGAGAAAAGAGACACTCTCCTTGCCCTGATGGAGTGGAGCCCTTCCCTGAGGACTCAAGTGCCTTTCAGGAGCTGGACCTTCAAACCCAAACACCGCAGCACCTGAGCCCCGACTCAGCACCCAGGGGGCTCATTTTGGTAATGCTGCCCCATCGATTCAGTGGTGTTACAGGAGCTGAATGAGGCCCATTATGCCCTCCTCAAGTGACAGAAGAAACTGCAGCTATAACTCAGGTTTCCCCCAGCCATTCTAACTACTTAACTGCCCTGGCTTCCAGACACGTGCCTCCCTGCTCTCCCAGGGCATTGGAGTCGAGCAGCACAGAAAGGTGCAAGGCTGTTTTCTCCAGAAATCAGAGCTACAGCTTGGATCTGTATGGGGAGTACATATTACATATCCAAGCACAGAGAAACACAACAGAGCACCCATGAGAGCCGAGAATGGCTTCAGAAAACAATCTATAAATCTCTGGTGTTATCTTTCTGACAGCCTCCTAATCTCTGCAGGTTGTTGTTAAGAGCTGCATTAAACTAGCCTGTCATTGATCCCAGCTCTCACTGCTTCTCCAAGAGATGCACTTCCTGTGATCAATTAGGAAAAGAGACAACAGCTTCTTAAAAGCATCTTTACAACAGGGCCATGCAATAACATATCTTCCCAAAATGTGTCTCTCTGACATTTACATCATACTTCGTCAAAGTGCAGCCAGCATCTGTACCAACAATGTTATTCAGTCTTCTGGATAAAGCGAAAACCTTAGGTTCCTCATGTTGAATCATCATTTTTGCCTCCAACCTCACCCCAAGTAAAAACAGTTAAGTTAAAGAAGTGCTTGCAATTTTTTACTATTTAATTAATTTGGAGTCAGACTTAGATTAGCTCTGGATAGAGCTACCTTACTCTCAATGCCTTCTTGGGGCAAACAGGCTGTGAACCTGCATCCTTGTCAACACTTTGAGAAGTATCCTGCTTATTGCCCCAGTGTGGCACAGAAACTTAGTACTGGTAAGAAAACTCCTAAAAAAAAGTATATTACTGTTAGCAATGAGGGCTTGGCATTGGATTTCTATTATGGAAATTGTGTTTCTCCTGACTTGTGCACTACATGGAAAAGATAAAGGTCATTTTTACCCCTAGTCTAGCCAAGGTAAAGTCCCATTGTGTTGATGAACTTAAATTAATTTAATGTAATTATCTTTAGGAGGTTACTGTCCAAGTATTAGAAAATGATTGGGTCCCTGGTTTCTGTAAAGCCTGAATGTAGGGTGGACAAAAGCATGTAGAGAAGGACAAGTAATGCTGTATGCTGATATAGTGGCTTTTATACTGGGCTATTTAATTCCAGAATAACTTGTATCATGCATATCAACACTGGGCTTTCCTGTGCCACTCCTCCTGCATATATTTTTAAAATGTTTTTAAGCTTAAAATTAAGAAAAGATTGGCCTTTCAACTATTGTGCTTTTGTAGTACTTGGAGCAGTCTGTCAACTCAAGCGAATAGAGTGGAAGATAATTATCTTTTGAATTTAGAATACATATTCTCTATATTTTCTGGACTACAGCAAGATGGAGTAGCTCAAATGCTGCTGGACTAGTTTTCCATTTCACATCTTTGTAGCCACTGACAAAGAAAGCTAATTGTGTGTCTTGGCCTTCAGGAATTCTAAGATGAGATGTTCTAAAATCGCAGCAAAGGCTGGCTCTGTTTCTGTGTGCACTGGCAACACTCCGTGTAATTAGCAGGCTGAGCAGGAGAGCTGAATTTAGCTCACTAGCTCTTAAATGGAGTTACTTTCATTTGTTTACTGAATGTCTCTACCCACTAAAGGCTAATGAACTGGTAATGGATCTGTCAGAAAAGGGAAAAGACAAATACCTCTAAATGTTGCTATTGTAGCCTAAGAATGTGGCTATTATTGCTCCTCTAACTCATGATCTTCATAAGAGGGAAGGTGGTGGGAGGTTTGGTATTCAATGGGTGTAAGGAAGCGCAAACATAATTTATGAACTGATGGAGTGGAAGGGAGGAGAGGAACAACCCTCAGGAAACAATAAAATAAGCAAGCATGTTCTTCCTGCATATTTCGGCGATGGTTTTCTCATCTACATCCCCCTGCTCCTGTGTAAAGTATATTAATCTTCCCAATTTTTATTTGTGCTAGAGAAAACCTTAAGAAGTGAAGCACTGCTTGAAGTTCATCAGCTGTAAGAAAGGGCCAGTCAGGTTATCACCTTCAGGTGAGATGGGGAAATGCAGTGGTCAGAGTAATGCCCAAATAATAAATTCAGGTTGATTTTAAAAACCAGACATTTCTCTCTGAAGAATGTGAAGAAAGCACATGGTCACCACTTGCCTGAAAATTACACTTAGTATGTTTTGTAGCTTCAAGCATTTTTTTTGTGAACTGAAATTCCAGTCTTCTAAATCTGCATTACTCAATTTGGCCCAAAATATTCTCTGAATGCAAACAGCTAAGAAAGCTCTGGGCAGGCTGCCTTAGCAGTTGAGTAGATGTAATATTAAGTGCAATCACTGAGACATCAAAGCTTTTTTGCATAAGAATGCTATGCTAGTGCAAGCAGACCAATGTTTATGCATTGAGTAAACAGCACTAGTAATGCTTTAACAATAAACTGAAATAATTTCTGCCTTTAAGAAATAATAATTAAATGTCATAACATTCAGATATTGGAAGGGTTCTTCTGTCTGATTTTAGCACCTCTGACTTTTGGAAGCAAAATATGTACATATGTCAAACTTTTTTTATGCAGTACAGTTTCAGGGGTTTGGGTTTTTTCCCCTACAGTCTGTTGTCACTCCTACATAGTTATGTAGTTTAATTTTTTGTCTTCCGTCTCCTCTGGTGGTATTATTCTGCACTTGTTAAAGTTTTATGAGAGGACTGTGTTTATGACCCATGTTACATTTTGTCTGTGTTATTTCATTCCTTCTGCATCTGGAGGCTGGGACAGGTTCAGACTGTACCTTATGTCAGAGTTTGACTCTGGACAAGTGTGGAGGAAGCAGAAGAGACTCCTGACTCTCAGCTCAGACCTTTCCCTAGAATCAGAGTTGTTTCTTTGCTCTTACCTAGCAAAAGCAGTTTGAATTTTGAAATGATTCATGGCTACAGGAATAGATTGGTTCCATGCTGTTTGCTGAAGCAAGGGCACAGAGTTTCACCATCTTTAATTCTTTATTTCTCTCCAAGAGGAGATATTTTTGCTGACCGTCTGAAGACAGTTTCCAGGTTCCTTACCTGTGTTCAGGGTAATAGATAATGTGGTTATGGGATGTAGATTAGCACAACAGTTTTTAGCGGTAGGGACAATTGCAGCCTAAATTTTTGCAAATAAGGGGTAAATAACCTAATCAGTTTTTAGCTGTGTTATGGCCATTAGAAAAATTTCAAACAGAGATTTAATGACTCAAAAAGAGGTAGACTTACCTTCCTTCTGGGGGGCTGGGGAAGCCCAAAATGCCAAAGAAAATTTCTGTTGAAATTAAGCTATTGGAAGGAGAGTCACTCTTGAAGAACATATGATTGAAGGAAAAAAATATGGTATTTCTATTTTCTCAGAAAACACCAATATACCCTATGCAGCTATGATTGCTCTCCATCTAAATATGTGTCCTGAGTGATTAACAATCAGGATGGTATCTAGGTGCTGTTGTGAAGACAAAATGTATTTTAGTTCCTCAGCAGACTGTCATGACTCATTCAAAACTTAGTCCAGTATTTTCTGTAACAACTTTGTAGCATTTCTTAAACTTTATTTTAGCAATAGTCCTTTCTGAAGCCCTTGTTATTTTTAACATAGGTGTAGGTTTGACAGGAATTAAGTGGCATTACACATCCCTGTGAGGTGTCTCCCAAACACTGAGTGCTCTGGTCCTGGCACAGTGAGGTGTGCAACCCCCTGCTTGTGAGAAATGTACTGACACAGCACTGCACACATCTTGGTCAAGGAATTTTACGCCTCCATTCCATTCTCCTACAGGACTGTGGCACCTCTGTGCTCTTGGGGACCACACTGTCACCTTCTCCTGGGCTCCTGCTTGCACACTGTCCCTATAGCACCCAAACACAGCTGCTGATTTGGAGAGGCAAAGTTAGGAAATATTAATACCTTTGACAGTTTGCTCCTTTTGGAAAACCACCTTACTTTCATTGTGCCCTGATTTTCATTTCTTCCCCTCTGCCATGTGTTTCTGTTGAAAACAAGGTGGATGCTGTGATGAGTCAAATGCAATCCATGCACCAGCGGAACAATGACAGCAGACCCCCACCCCAAATTTGACTTAGAATGCTGTGATCAGTCATAGCCTGACCTTGACCAAATCTTCCTTTCATCTGAAAGTGATATGGGAAAAGGGATTTCCTGCAATATGGAAAAATTATGTCTTTACAGTATGTGGCTTCTTTTTTGTTCAGACTTAGTAACATATTGTTCTGTGTTTATAAAGGATCCAAGCTGTTTAAAAGTAGCAATGTATAGGTTTTGTTGAAGAATGTATGCTGTAAAAGACTAATGTGCCTTTTTAGATCATTGGATCAGTATAGATGACCAAAGACAGATGCTGTCTCTACACTAACATGGAGCTTGTCAATAGATGTCACTCTTTTTTGTAGACATTGCTTGTAAAATTAAAAATTACACTGCAGTAATACATTTAATTTTACATGCATGTGAATTCCTTGCTAGACTATTTAGCATATTTAACTTATATGTCTTAAACATATAACTGCATTTTAAAATAAATGAAATTATACATACAGTATAGACACTTATAACTCAAATGATTTCCAGAGTAACATCATTAACCAGAGAAATATCCAACCTGTCTTGCCATAGTTTTGCAACATCATTACTGTCACTTCATAAGGACTTGTTGAAGAACACCTGTGTTAAAGTATCATAAAATATGGAAAATCAAGTTGTTCTTTCTGGAGATTTCCTCAGTTTTGCATTTTGAGGTTTTTATCAAAAACAGGCTGTTGTTTTCATAGCATGTTTTAGAGTTTAGTAAATAGCAGATTCCTACTACTAGGTTTACATGAAGAGTTTGCAGAGAGAATTGCTGGTAGCACAAGAAAATGCTGTCTTTACAGCTGACAGCTGTATTTACTTTGTACCTCACCAAACAGCCTGGGATTGATGTGGCAGGGTGTGTTCGTGTCAGGGATCGCTCTGGAAGGGACTGGCAGCATGTGTGCTCCTGTGCTTATGTAATTCCAATAAAATTCATATTGCTGTTCGGGTCAGGCAGGTCAGCCACAGCTCAGAATGATTCTGCTCATAAATTTACCCCTTTTCCTCCTACCTGCATCTTGGTTTCAAAATCCCTCAATCTTAGGCCATAAAACTTGGATGGCTGCAGAACTGCAAGGGCATTCAGCAGAGCTGCAGAAGTTGGGTACCCGGAGACCATCTGCATTGTGTTACAAGCAAGCTGCAGGTTTCCTTTGCTTGTGTAACTTTATTTTGTAAACCACAATTTAGGTTGTGGCTGTTATGCATGCACAATTCTTTCAGTGAGGACTGGAGAATAATTGGAATTGTGTAATGTTTTAAATACTTTGCTTGGAAGTGAGAGCATATATGAAGCTTTAACAGTTTCTGTCCTCAAAATTCATTGCATTTATTAATGGAAAATACCAGGCATTTCATTATTGCGTTTACAAGAGTATTTGTGATACAATCTGCATTGTTATCAGAATTTTTAAAATGCTTGTCTGGACTATGAAGTTTTTAAAGATTTGCAGGAAAATACTGAGGAAGAAACATTCATTGTGTACATGGACAAAGCCTAAAATACAACAGAAAGTGAATGTATTCTGCAGATATTTCCTTATTTCAAAATGGAGGTTTTTATTTTTAATGATTCTTCAGTACTTTTAGTTAGCGATTTCTTGTCATGTTAGTTTTAATAATTTTTTCTTGTCTTTTACCTACATGGATACGATGAAATTTTCATTTTTATATACTAGGAAGAATGGATTTCTCGAGTCACCTAAAAGCCATAGAACTTAGGTAGTTAGACCTTTCTGGAGGTTTGGGGGGGTTTTTTAGTAAAAATTAAGTTGTGCTCTATTCCAGCAAGTATTTTAAAGGCCTATTTAAACAAGAAATTTAGGTAAGGCTCATAAAACAAGGTAAAGACGAGTGTCTCCCTCATATCCCAGTTCAAAGTGCTGCCCTTTTGAGGATTTAGTGGCAGACCATGAGGAGGTTGGATGTGCCAGATCAAGCACTGGGGTGGCAGGGCAGAACCAAGATAGCTCAAATTGTGAAAACAGATGTCCCTGTACGTCCAAGGCTCCAGTCTGTTATGAGAGTTCTGGCATTTAAGAGCTGGAAAGGAACTGTTGGTGAGGTCAACAAGGTCAATGCACATGGCAGGCAGACAGAAGCTGGCATTGGGAATGTATCTCACCATGGCCATAGACATTAATTAAAGGAGGATATGTAATGACAGAAACCACAGATATATAATGACAGGTTGCACACACAGCATGAAATGAGTGAAATCAAAATTAGGAAAAGAAGCAGAAGCAGAAAAGCATTATAGAATCACAGATTTCACTTGGGCGTTTAGTATATATCTCCAGGGCAGTATAGATTCTGACAGCATGGCAACACTAAGAGAAGTCAGCAGGTCCTGAAATCCTTTATTTGCTATACAAAGACTATAGTTTTTCAAAGTGGTGCTTAGATTAAAAAGCTCTGGTTAACCAGAGATGCCTCTGTTTGCTGTGTCTGTTTCCTCTTCTCATTAGGTCTTGGCAGAAGTATAGACAAAATTCAGAATTTCTCGGAAATATAAATCCTTAGCATGATTATGTTCTGAGCAATCATATATATTCTCACACACCTAGGCCTAATAATTTTAATGAAATGTAAAAAATTTAATCATTCTAGCAGTAAAGTAAAATTGTAGTTTAGACTGACCAGAATAGCAAGCCTTAAACTGACTAAATGGTAAAAGTTGAATAGTAGATATCTTTTATAACTATGTTGCATATACTTCCAGATCAGACTTGGAAGCTCTGAACTTATCCTTTTAAGATGGTCCAACACAGATCAATTTTGTCTTGAATATCCAATGGAATTGGAGGCTTTGTGCTTGTTCTTAGTCACCACCATCTCCTGGAATAAAAGAGTTCTGAAGAAGCCCATGTTATAACACCCTTTCCCAACCTTCCTTAGTGCAGGGGTAGCAAAGAGGAAAAAACTCCAAGCTGTCCTCCTAAAATATTACCTGAATTTGGATATGCTGTAACAAACTATTGTCAAGGATTGGAAGAGAGCACAGGTGAGAGCTGCACAGAGATTATCCCAGTTTGTGCCAAGGGCTAAACAATCCCTGATTAGCTCCTGGATTAACTGGAGCTGCATAAAAACATTGCACAATAATCTTTTCTCCCTGCTTGAGCTCTGCACAAGAGCTTTACAGCCAGAGCCAAGGATCTTAGAAGGATAGAAAATGCTGTGATTAAAACCTTGTGGGGTGGTTTATTTTTTTTTTTCAAATAACAGGCAGGCAGCAATTTCTATCAAACTGCTCTGTACATGAAAATCTGTCTTGCCAAAGCTGGAGTTGACTAATCACATGATGCTAGTTAATAATGAAAACATGTCCCAAACTTGCCTCAGACAACTACCAATTTGTTTTTCAGAAACAAATAATGTCATTTTCTCTAGAAATCCTTCTTTTCTATACGCTTCTGTGATACTGGTGCTCCCGTACCCATATTTCATCAGCATATGGAGCAATAATAAACAGCTATGTTGTCTCCCCTTTTGGAGCTTGATTGCAAAGAGCCATTTTCTGTCAGGCATTGGGATCTTGTTTAAATATTGTGCTCTGCATCATTGTATCTTCCCAAGAAGCTGTTTAATTTTGTCTAAACATTTTAATTGCAATCCTAAGGGAAGGGAAGTCATTGCCCATATTAAACATGAATCCCATTATACTAAAACGTTTATGTTTCTCAAAGGCTATTTATAGATGCTTTCCTAGTGTATGAAAATGTAAAAAGCCAGAGCTGAACAATCATCGCCTGGCTGTGCTTGCCAGGCTGAGCCTTGGCTTGTTTATTCCAGTGGTCAGGCAAGGCACATGAACAGGGCTCCTTTCAGCATTCCCATGAATTCCTGGAAACAGGGATGAGTGGCTTGTGGAGCCAAGGTAGGTGCCAGGGAAAGGATGTGCTCAGCAAGGAGAACAGAGCTTGGTGGCCTTGCAGATGTACAAGGGAGAACAGTGTGTGGATCTAAGTCCCAGAGGGACAAAACCAGACTGGAATTGAATAAATGGTAATTCTGCCACAAATCTGTAGTGAACAAAGCAATGGAGACAAGTTGCCATATTCTTGTCAGAAGTGTGGTGCACGTGTTCTTCAAGGTGGAGCAGGTTTGTTTGCCTGCGTGATTCAAAATACCCTGACCAGTGTGAACCACTGGTCATACAGAGCCTACCCTGTCTGCAGGGTTAGATGATTTCAGGTGATCTCTGCAGATTTAGATGATTTCTGACTCATGGAAGCAACATCTCTTCCTCCCCACAGGTGGCCAGAGTCTCTACTGCTAGTAACTCATAGAGCACACAGATGTGGTTTGCAGATGCAAATATCTTTGCATTTTGCACTAAATGGAACTTGGATGTAGCTCTCAACCTGTTTCATAGCTTCTCACTTTTCAGGAGTTCATGAAGCCAGTGAAAGCCCAGCTTCATCTACAGGGAAACAAATCTGGGCAACTGGCACACTATAATCAAGGAGTTGTGGTTATTTAACACCCAGTACAATTGCTGTTACCTTAGACATGCCATCAGGAGAATGTATTTTCTTCCAGATTATTAGTGAACCTCATCCTTAATATGAGCAAACATAGTTTTTAACATTTCATAGAAAGTATCACCGATAACAACACAGCAGTCTTGGCAATACCAATACCACAAACCCCCATTATTTTCCTGCAAACTACTGAAAGTGCAGCTTAACTTCTATCAAAGACAAAACATCTAAGAAAGAGAAAGCCATTATATATTTCTCAGTACTCAGCATAGTCTCATATGTTTTTGTGTTATTGACAAGAATGAGTTTTCCTTCAAAAAACATTTTCAATAAAGAAAATAAGATCTCTGGGAAAACAACCTGGTATTTATAAAAAATATTAGAATTCCTGAAAAACAATTTAATTTGGATTCAAAGACAAGAAATCTGAAAAATATAAATAGAAAAGGTTTCATTTTCTTTCTTTCCCCCAAAGATACTTTTTTTTAAAACTACTATTATTTTTTTAAGTTATTATGGAATAGCATTCACTGGAAATTTTCTCCTCCCTGAAAGAACATCCCTCTGTCACCAGTGTATTGAGACTGCCTGTAAATATCTCGCTGAGCTAGCTGGCTGTAGACTGAAATTTCTTTCTGTTCATATATCATTACCTAGGAATAAACTATAATAAAAATGACAGAGCAGTAGAAAGTGCCAGTGAGAGCCAAGCTGTATCACCAAAAACTTGCTCTTCTTTTCCTGTCCTTTCTCCTCCTTGACAGTATTTAATAGACCACCTGACCCTGCTGACAACAAAACTGTGAAACTGCATTTTCTAATATCCACAGCATCACAGGGAGCATCCATTTCTAGGAACCCCAGAGTGCTGAGCTAATATTGCAGGCTTATTTGGTCCTACATAATTAGTTATAATGACAAAAAGGACTAGCAGAACATAAAGCCTTTCCAGCAGGCACTGTCATTTCTGGATGGTGTTTTATATTGTCTAGACTATAGCACTGTAGCTTTCCAGCTCTGATGGAGCCTCAATTAATGTGCAACATAAAGGAGGGTGAAACATTTTGATTACTTGGAGTGTGGAGAGAAGAAATGATGCTCGCAATGTATTTTAGCATATTAATCTTGCCCTTTTTAAAAATAACGTTGCAATTATTTTTTTCTTGATGTTAAGAGGAAATTAGTGCCTTGCAAAGCTTATACCTCAAATTAAACAGGAAGAAGACAGACATATATTGTGTTCAGTATGTTTGTAGCCCAAGTAACTACATATGTCTGTGTGTATTTGTGCTTGTTCATGCACACATGAATAATTTAGTCAGCTAAATAATAACAGGATTGAAGCTAAAATTGGACATTTTTACAAGGGACATTTCTAAGTGCTATCAGTACTTGGAGCTATGTCTACAAATCAAAATTGACAACAGGCAGAACTTAACACCTTTAAGTTAAATGATGCTAAACTTGCCCATTTCTTGTGTAACTTATTAGTTAATAGTATAGAAAGCTTTTGTCACTGTCAACAGATGGGCAGATTTTATCATCTTGGGCCTGTCTAGAGTCATTAATTTGCCAAGTTTAAGATCAAGAAGAGGCAGTCATTTAATGACATCAGAAAATGCCTGACTGGTACACTAGTCTCGATGTCTGCAGGGAGTAGTCAGGAGAATCTTTGCATTGGCAGTCAGATATATTTCTTTTGATTAGTACTGTAGATATTTCATTTTTCATGCTAGAAGTTATCCTGACATGCAGAAAAGAGCTTTTGGAGAAAAACAGATAATGGAAGAGTGACCAAATAGCATATATATATATATATATATACACACACCACAGTATAAGTTATACCTACTGACAAGCAGTCAATACGGAGTGCAGAAATCCAACACTCCTTTGTTAAATTTGCTTTAAACTGCAGATTTAATTTGTTGTGGACTCCTGTGCCATGCAGCCTTCCTCTGTGCCCAGTTCAGAGACATGGCTCAGGCAGGTTCAGTTTCCCATGCCGTATCCCAACAGAGGGCAAGGCTGAAGAGAAAACTGCCAGTTTCAAATACAGACTGTTGGCCAAGAAGTGCATCCACTTACAGGAGACACTTTGAGGTTGTACAGTTTTAATTCAAATTTCCGATTAAAGAGGGTCTGAGGCTTTTCATTTCTCATTCAAATTACATCTGAGGATTTAGCAGTAACAGCAGAACATATTGCCAAACATTCACTGAGTTTCTCTTTTTCCTCCATATTAATATTAAAAAAGCCTTTTGCTATCGGTAGATATTTGGTGGACTGACTTTATAATCCTATATCTATATTGAGTAATTATATTCATGTGCCTTCACTGTAAGCTGCAAGTTAATACTTTGTCCTTCAGAAAAATCTTGCAAAAATTAGGGGGAAGGAGAGAATCTTTCCTTCTAAACCTCTGCAAATATGTACCCATTTCCAGTTGTGATACTGTGATAATGTAGTGCATATCACATACTCTTTGCTTTTCTCAGTTGTATTTTTGTGATTATTATAAGAGTGGTCTAAAACTGTGCTGTCCCCTGCCAATTTCTCATTTTTATGACAGAAGCAAATGTCAGACTTGAGCAGTGACACAATGTTTTGACTTCTTTGAATATTATTTACCAGTGTAAGTTTTGAGCAGTTCACATTTCGCTGGCACTTTTGTTTGTACCCAGTGAAACCTACTCTGTGCTAAGATCAAAAGGAATCATCATTCTGATTCACTGAGCATAAGGAGTCATAAAGATATTCTTATAACACTCTGGCAAGGGAAAAAAAATAGCTTTAGCACTAAACCATGTATAGGGCTGTGATTATAACATAATGGCAGATGATGAAAATGATGTCCATTCTTAGAACATGACTGTAAAGATTTATCTAACTAGATTGTGTAAGAGGTAATTTGCTGGCTCTGGTTTGGCAGCAGGACTCATGGGTGCAGAAGCAGGCAGAAGGGTGGGTTATGTCTCAGAGGGACTTGCAGAAGGGTTCAGCTGCTGTTTCAGCCTTTTAAACCTTTGTGCCACAGATGCTCCTCTGTTTTTCAGAGCAAAGCCTGAGATCTGTAGACTCAAAGAACAGTAAAAGGCACTAGCATAGCCTAGCAGGCGTGATCCTGACATTTAAAATTTAAAAACATTTTCTAGGCACCTAAGTATTTGGATTTTGATAGAGAAAGTTTCCTTTGTACTTTTCCTGAGAAAACAGTATATTAGAAATACGCACGTGACTTACAGGCAATTTTGCCAGAACCCTTAACATTGCAGCTATGCATTTATTTGTAGACTGTTATTAAAAAACACAGAGGAGAGTTACCTCCTTTCCCTTTATTTCTGTACCTGTGGTAGCTGACTGTAGCCTGTAAAAATCACATGTGCCTCAGGTCATGCTGTCAATGAGGACAGTACCAGCTGATTTTCCTCTTCCCTGGTGGCTTTTCAGAGGAAGAGATTTTTGCAGCTCCATGAGTTGAGCCAGGACAGAGAAGGAAAAGCAAATTATGACAGAGACAGAAACTGCTTCTTTGGTGACAGATTATTTTCTCATTCAAATGTAGTTATTCTTAGAGATGGTCAACCTGAATTAACATTTTCCTGAGCCATGTCAGATTTGATCCAGGGAAGTATAGTTTCAGCAAAAATCATAGTTTCAGGAGAAAAAAGGATTTTGCATTTGGAACGTGGAAGCCAGTACATTGTCTAGGAAATGGGCCTCTGGGATCTCAACCTATCATCACTGAAGTGTGAAGTTCTAATTGTATTGCTTTTCATAATGTATCTGCTACATAAATATTATTCAATACCTGCAAATTTGCACTAGTGGGAAATGGAGAGGTTATAATGCAGGGAAGATTTATGCCAGCTAGATGCTGGGCTGTCATGATTAAAAATTTTCCACCCATTATGTGAATCCTATTGATCATTGCAGGAAGCAGAAAATTGTGCTGTTCATTGATTTTGCGTGGCTGCAGAATGCATTAGGCCTGATGCATTTGATGGGTAGCCAGGTTTTCAAAGGAAGTTCAGTTAAGCTAATCTTAGTTCAGAGGAATATGCACAATGGAATAAGAACCCTTGTAATTGCAAGAGCAAATAGAAGAGTCAGAGGACTATATTATGAGCCATATCAGCAAAAGAATTAGACATGAGCCTTCCCAAGACACAAGAGTAAAACGCATCAAGGCTTTGATGCTGTTTTTCATGAACGTAGCAATTACTGGATGAATTGGATTTTAGTTTCTCACCCATCAGCCAAGATAGTGAACAAAAAGCAATTAGTTCTTCTGCCTCAGCAAAGGGGGGTTATCAGATTTTCGTCGACTCCTTAAAATAATATGGTGAAGAAATGAGTTTGAATCTAAAAGTAGAGCAGGAAGGGTACAGGGGCAAAGGGGAGAGAAAAAGAAAATTTGCAGGCAGTGGGAATTTTACCTTTGAAATTTGTTTCTACTGATTTGGTCCTCATTATCTCTCTTTTTATTAGCTTATGGTAATGCTTAGTGTCATCTCTGTATCACAAGCTGCATTTCCTATGAACAAAGGCTTTGAGCAAATTTAATCCCCAAAATAAATTCTGTCAGTATCTAATGCAGGGATTAATTCCAATCTTAGAAATAAAGAGAAGAAAAGATTATTTTGCATCCCAGCTGGATGCTGTTTTACTGGCATGTTAATACAATGTAAAGAGTTACATCTCTGTGATAAAGGAAATATTAAAATTGCATGTATCTTTGGGTAGTACATTAACTCTTCCTGGAAGTCTAAGACATACAGATCATTAAACATCTGAGTCACTTCTAATACCGACACCCAAGCCACTTGGACCCTGCAAAACTTTTGAAGGGTACATGCCCTTAAGCATAAGAAGATATTTAGTCCAGATTTTTGTTCTTTACTTGCTAGTTCTAGTAATTTTTATCAAGAAAAACGTGTCCTGAAATTACTACCTATAGAGTATGTCAATACTTTTATATTAAAAAATGCTACCAGCAATATGAAGTATTTTTAAATGTAATATATATATCTGTGTTTATTCACATAATAGGTTAGGTGAAAAAACCCCACATGGGTATTATCCCATTCTTACTGATTTTTGTCTTATAACATCAGATTTTCAAAACAGAGTTTCTGCAGCAATGACAAATGTAAAGATGCAGCTACTTTAACTTTCATATATCATTCGGTGAAGAAAAATTGTATCGGACCTTCTTTGCATAAAACCAGTAACAAGTGAGATTGGAGAGTTCTGTTTATGTGTTTCTTAGTGGTTAAAAACCCTGAGGGGGAAATTGAAAGTTCTGTCTTAGTTATAGAATCTTTTCAGTAATGTAAACATGAGTGTAAACTCTTTGAATAGAGTGACACTGGACATACAAATATGATCATCATAAAAACTGTGGAAAGTTTTCACTCTTTTTCTTCTCCATTAAAGGCACAGATCATAGTGAGCATTTAATCTTGCCAGCAGACTAAGAAAATTTCAGTTAAAGTTTATCTGAGACTAAATCCTAGAAGCATTTAAAGAGTAACTCTGAAATCCTGCAAAGATGTATGCCACATATGAAGCTTTGGAGAACTGAAATCCTAATCTGTAATGAAGAAGCAATGCCCTGTACAGTAGTTTAGTTATTCCACTGCTTTCTAAATATAGCCATGTCTGGGGGATTAAAGCAACAGCAACAAAAACAGTGCTGTAACATAAAACGTCAGGAACTGAAAGAATGGGAAATGACATAAGGAACAAGGATCACAGCTCTGCACTGAGGTCTTTAGCTGTGCAACCCAGAGGATAGATTTGCTCTTGTCTGGAAGCCAGCCCAGCTCAATTTAAAAGACCAGGTTCAGGAATTACTCAGACACAGCATGTCTGACTAGACTGGAGCAATTGAAATATTTGCCCACACAGTTGCTTATCAGACAATGTATTCTCCTTTTGACAGACCTTTCATCAATGTTACTTAACAGTTGTTTACTCCTAGAACATCCAATTACCAATTAAATGTCATTAAAAACATTGCATCACTTTTCACTGATTTAATTCTGCTGTTTCCTCAAGAAGATGTCACGGGCCACAGGCTTTAACTTTTTCCAGCAGGCAAATCTGAACTGTAATTCTGTACTGTGCATCAAACTGCATGTCTATAAATAATGAGGGGTGACAAATGAGCACATCCAGAAACCCTGGGGTAAAACCAAAAAAATTGCTGATAGATAAACCACCTGCTAGCTTGAGGTTCTCTGCTGCAAACCAGAGGGTTTCCTCTCTTATTTTGCACAATATTTCATGGTGGCAGCCTCTGAGATTTTAAGTCTGTAAAAGCCACTGTACTGCCCATATTCCCTGTATTCACAGTAGTTGTCAAAAATCATTGCAAGGTAATTATGGTAAGCACCAAGACAGAGGAAAGAAAATGAACTAAAATGCAGATGAAGGGTGATGATTCTGAAGCTGTGGGGTGTGATCTCAATGACCTCCTGTGGGGCTGTGAAAAGGCACAGAAATGAGCTATATAGTCTTGCTGTTCCATAATTTTTGTTGTAAGATTTATTTTGCTGAATCCTAAAAGCATAATTTGCAGAAATTAGACGTTCATAAGTCACTTTACTCCTACTCTGGAGGGCACATAGGAAATTTGGGAGGGGAAGGGAGAGAAGCAGCTCTGAAACTTGAAATTAACATATTCATTTTGTGTTGTTAAAGACAAAGAATTTTTGTTTCTTGTGAACCCTGTGAATGGAAGCTATCAAATATCATAGCCAAATCAGTAACAGACTTAGACCACTGTGGCTGTCAACAAAAAGAAGTAAAAAAACATAAGAGTTGGCTTTTAAACTGTGTGACTGGAATATATTTGTTTATCTAAAACTTAGAGCTTCTTCTGCTATGGAGTCAGGCTCATCTGCAAAAGGTGTCCTGCATCTCATCTGGAAATTAATAGCTCTTCATCTATCATGATTTCATAAAGGAATGGTGTTTTGGATAAAAAGCCAAACAAAGGTCAATACTGTTTTCAAGAGGAGTAAAGTACTAGTTTGTTGTTTTGCTTGGTTTGTTTTGGGGTTTTCTTTACAGGGATTTTTGAACAGGAAAGAGAACCAGAAAAACGCAAAATGGTGGTGCAAGACCATGAAAAATTCACATCGAAAAAAATGAAGATTTTTGATGAGCTATGTAGAAGCCATTTAAGGGTCCAAGATCATGGTCATTATTACAGTTCACAAAATTTGGGTAGTTTTATAGTGTCCAGCTTCCAGTAATGGGATGTCTCATATGAGTCTCTAGCAGGGAGGGAATCTTACCAGTTTGTCTAAGACAGGTGAAGCAGCAAATATTGTCATTATGACGGGAAAAGAGTTTAGCGTAGTTTAAACTGAAATGAACCATTTCAGTCCTTCTCACAGAATTTGTTCTCTGAGCACTGAGGTGCTCCACTCTCTCTGGATGGGATCTTGTCACTGTGCCATGAGAAAATCCAGGTGTTTCTGCAGCCCTGGTGAAAACACTGATGCTATTTTTTTGAGAGATTTTTTTTCAGTATAGCTTTCTCCTTTTCTTTCCTGAAATCTCATCTCTCTCTGGCCACCCTGCTCCCCATGCACCCCATCCCATTGCCTGGAGATTTGTTAGCTGTATCCAGTACATCTATTCAGAGCATGCACCAAGGCTGGGGCCCCTAGGAGAAGGAAGAATGAAAAGCTTTTTGGCAGAGTCCCTGAAACTCAGGTAGAATGAGCTCTTGAAGAATCCCAAACAGCTCGAGTGTTAAAACAGCTCGTATCCGTTTCTGGGACTTTCCTGTCAGTTCACATATTTATTATCTGTGGTGTTTCCTGACCTCCAGCTTTGCATCCTGGCTGCATCCTGCAATCCTAGAAATGCCTTTTGGTCACCAAACACTCTTTCTTATAAAACTCCTGAAGTTTTTAGTTGTGTAGGCTCACTTTTCTTCCGATGCCATGGTCCATCACAGTGTTTTAAAGTATTGCTTATTTAGACAGCTACATCCTGATAAGCACAGAAAAGCAGGTTATCATATTCTTCATGGCAGGTCATGCAAGACTTTTATGCCTTATTTGTGTCCCAAATAACTTTGATCATTCCACAAAACATCCTATTAAGCATTTGCTATTTAATTATACAAATAGAAGAAAAATTTTCATATCTGGAACTGGTTTTCCTCCCTTTTGATAGAAATTGAGGTTGTTTTTCAATTTCCATTAGATCTCCTTTTTAATTACAAACCATGCTTTCTTTTATTTCAGACTAGTAAATGCAGTGGAACAAAACTGATTTCAGAGAATTAAGTTCTATTTGGATTCATTTTAATTGTATTACCACTTTGCCCATAGGGTTTGCCTTCTGTATGTGCATTTGGTAAGAGAAAACTACTTTTCAAAATAAAATATCATAAAAAATACATACTAGAAAACAATAAAAGGTGCATGGATGGGGAGGTGGAAGAGAGAAATTCATAAATATCAGTTGCTAGAGATGCTAAAATTAAGTGATAGCTATTTGCTTGCCCCAAAATTAGGTAAGCTATGAACTGATGAGAGCTGAGCATGAATTCCATGCCATGTTCTCTATATTGTGTGTCCATCTGGCTTATTATAAATCTGCTCTGGTGAACGTGCCTCCAGCGCCCTGGGGAGTGTCATGCTCCATGCTCTGCCTCTTCCCCATCTAAATGCCTGCATCCCTGGGCAGCACTATTTACCTGAGCAATGGCTTTGGGCTGTCCTGGCCAGCTCAGCCCCAGCTGCAGCTGCAGGGCCTTGGCAGGAGCTGCCTCTCCAAGCCCTGGGCTGCCCAGCTCGGGGTGACCCTCAAGGAAATGCGAGCACAGCCAGGGAACTCACTGACCTTGTGTTCCCTGTGGTTCTTCACTGAAGATTTTAACTACTGCACTTGACCTTAATTTACTTAGAGCATTTAAAATGAGCTAAGGTTTAATACCTGCTTTTGTCCTTTTCTGAAGTGCAGCCACCATGAATTGCTTAATTAACTCATTAGGGCCCTAAGCCAAGCAGGTATCTAAGCCAACCTTGCCTTTAAGACCAATCGTGAAAGGGCTGGAACTATCCCAGCCTAAACCCACAACATGTTCTTTTCCATGCTTGAAAACCTCAGGCAACACAATGTGAAGTCAGAGTTAAAGTGTATTTGAAGACAATTTGACACACTATTTTTCTTCATTTTAAAAATGCACATAGATCTCCACTTTGCAAAAAGAATCGTTGCTTCAGTTTGTTCTTGATTTTTATTAGAAATTATTTGCAGCCTTCTAACCCCATATTCCCTTTTTTGCTTCAAGATTTCAGGTTGCCTCAGTTTACCTTGTTATCCAGATTCCTTCCACTTAGCCAGAAGCAATATTAAAGGGGGGCAGCAAATGTAATAGAGCTCTGTTACTTCTCTTGTCTTTTGCTGTAAAAACTTTCTCTGGAGTACAGGTTTTTACTGTTTTGTTGTTTTACTTTTTACTGGTTTACTTTTTTATTAGCAAATGATAATTAAGTTGGAAAGTGGCAGCAAAAAGCATTACTCACAGTGGAAAGTTATGCTTTGAAGTAAGGCTTCTTAGTCTTTTCTAAGGAAAGAACATAACAAGCAGTAAGACAGGGAAGCAGATCTGTCATCTGAATTAGATACAACTAGTAAGTAAAATACAGAAACCAAAATAACAAATGGTATATTGTAAATCACATCCTCCTTTATCCTGATGGCACAAAAAGGGACTTAGGAGTATGCTTTGTTTGTGCTAGAAATTTTCTTAGCAATTTTAAGAGTTTTGTAAGTTGCTTCTGCACCCTATACTATGTGGTAATTTTCTCCGTTAATTACACCTTAAATTCCAAATTCTGTGGAATAAATCTGCTCTTTCATGCAAGTAAGCTCCAATGGATTAGAAGAATATAGGAAGAGTAAAAGATGTTGGCTGGAGAACAAAACCCCATTATGTTTCCCACCATGGAGAAAGTGAGATTCCATAATGTTCTACTGTTCCATTTTTTGCTTTTATGGAGGAAAAAAATACTCTGTGTTTCCCTTCAATGAGAATTGTTAAGCATTCTCTTGCTTATCCCCCAGAATAAAAATTTTGGTTACATATTTTAATCAGAATTATAAATAAATTATAATAAATTATTATTATTTTATATTTCTGAGACTTGAATACAAACATTTCATTACCATAATTTAGATTAGTTTTAGTACTTTTATTGTTTTAGATTTTGCTAGCATACAGACCAGTATTTCTTTGTGCAGAGTTATATTTTATTCAATCAACAGAAAGATCTCTTCATCACACAAGTTTAGGTTTTTCTACCATAAGCTGACTTCCCTGCGATCTGCATGTCAACCTAACCCATTCTTCCTGTGAAATGAAAGAAGTGGGAAAAAGAAAAAGAGGAAATATTGCCTTTTAATTCTATGATACAGTGACTGTATGGGAGGATAAATGCAGCCCTTTTTCCATGAGCAACAGGTAGCCATAAAGCTGGAGGCAGCAGCACTCCCTGTTCTCCTGGCAGTACCTACATCTGACCTGTTCATTCATACTCAAGGCAGCTACTGGCCTTTATAAAGAGAAGAAAAAAGCTAAATTCTTTTTTTATAAATACATTCATTATGTTTAGGAATCAGTCCAGATGAGGGAGGGAGTATTTCTCAAATATGCCACTAACCATCGCTTTAAAAATACTGAAATAAGCAGAAGCATGCTGATTATTTTGGAGTAAATCTCATTGCCAGCAAAGTAAATTCTGCACTCTTAGAAAAATTTGCCTGCTAGAAATATATATATATATATATCTCAAAGAAGTAGTCTGTAGGACTGAGACAGATCAATCAATAGTGTTTCCTTAGGAATTCTACAAGTCACTTCTTTAAGAGCCTTCCCCCGTGTGGTCATTTCTGTAAAGTTTTACCACGTGTGGTCAATACAAGGGCACTGCACACACCCTCTAGCAGCTATGAAGCCATCATATCCTGCTTTTAGATGTGTAATTTATGTACTGTTTAAGAAAACCTATGTAAATATGGACTGAATATTCCTATTTTGTGCTTCCACTTCAGTATGCTGCAGAGAAATCTGTTTGAGTATTTCACAAAGCTATTTCTGAAGTTTTTTGTTCTCTGGTTCAATTGCTTAAGAAGCCAAAATTCAAGAGGTATATGCAAATGTTTGAGTTGGTTATCTGACTGAGCACATCTGAAGGGTTATCTCCTTTTTCTCTGAGAATTTCAAGCTCATTTTTTCTGTATCCAGTAGCATTCTCAAAATGTAGTGTTTGAAGTTAGTGACAAGACAGATACAACAGCAAATTGGAAGGGCCATAGGAAGGATCTTGCAGCACAGTAATAACTTCACCTTTTTAGTGTAAGAAATCTTTAAACAGAAGTACAGAATTACTCCATTTGGTGATAAATCCCTGGGCCATAGCACCTTGAATGCCTGCATCTAGATGAGCCAGGTAATTTTATGGACTGACTGGAAATTCCAGATGACAATTAAAACCATGTAAAAATTACATGCACTAGGAAGCCAATCTAGTCTTATCAGCTTTCAAAGACTTGCAAGACAGATTCCTTCCTCTCATTTTTCTCATACTTGTTCTTTTTTCATTCTCTGTGAAGAGATAAAGCATTAAATTAATTTTGAAGATACTCTAATGGCTTACCACAGTAACATTTACCTGCTCCATGTACAGAGGGTTTCAAGAGCATTTAAAAAAGAACATGGCACAATCTATTTTTCTCCATTCATTGGAAAACTTAGAGCCAAGTTTTGTGACAAGTAAAAAACAGTACAGTCTTGAAAGTCTTCTAGCTTGGGCTGAAGAATGTGGGAAGAAGGGGGTTAACAGGTAAAACACTGCAATTGCAGTTTGGAGATCAGTAATTGTGAAGTGAAAACCCCTGCATCATCACAACCAAATTTAGATAAATTTTCTTTTCAGATGATAAAGGTTCATCATTGACCTGTTCTTCTGTTGCATTATTTGTGCAGCTGCTTGTGTTCCTATTAGTGGTTGGAGTATTTACAGCCTATCTACCTGATTGTACAACAGCTTTTATAAAATTCCCTGCAAAAATCTTGCAGAATAGGTGAAATTTCAGAATGTGTTTTTAGAAAGATATAAACTCTATTAGATGGTGATTATCACGTTGACTCTATAACATAATTTTTTAAAATAATTAAACTGCTCAGATTAGTTTTACCCTCTGCTTGATTGCTATATGGGTAGCTGTAATTAACCTCTACTGATGTTAATTATGCACAAAGTGGGAAATTGGAGCTGCTGACCATGCAATTTGTTAAACAACTCAGAAGGTGCTATGGCTTGCATAGTGTTACTATGCACTCTTTCAACCTATGGCACAATGAGAAGTCAAAGTGGTGAGAGTTGTGCTTTGAAAGAAGTTTGCAGAGTTCGCTCAGTAAAGTCATTGAAGTTCATTTGTCTCCAAGTCAAAATTAGTAGAGGTGTCACCAAGGTATCTCTGTAAATGTCCTGCTGTGAAAGGCTTGTAGAAATTGATCAAGCCAAATTAGATGTGATTAAATTCCTCAAAGGACTCCTTTCATGAAGGCCCAGTTCCACGAAGAGCCTGTAGACAGAACAGGAACACCATTCCATGTAGTCCCTCTGCACTGGCTTTACAGATGCTGGTAGGAGCCTCACAAAAGATGGAACAGTGAGGACACAGGACAACATCTCTTTCACGTTGTAAAGGTGTTGGTATTTCAATAGAAAGCTGTTCAGGGAGTTATCCTATGTAAAGATGAAATTTTATAGGTCAGTTTGTAACATTTGTAGGAAAAATTCTCACTCTATTACCCTACACAGGATTAACTTCTGTTTCACAGGGATCAAACCAGTTTATCAGCGCACAGCTTCTCCGAGCTGCAAGCAATGCTAGAATTAGAATTGCAAATAGTTCTACAAACAGACTTTAGCAATTAGATTGAAGCAGCCCGTTTTCTGTTAAAATGAAGAAAGCTTAACTGGTTAAAATGTGTGTTTAAATGTTGTGTTAAAACAAAACATCAAGCTTGTGATTTGTTTGTAAACAAGTGCAGCAAAGAACCCAGGATAGAAGTTTTCCAGTAGCAACTGGGAGCTCAAGGATCAATCTCTATCACTAGGACTGGAGCCTGTGGGGCCTCTGAAAATATCTATTATTTGATAATCACTTTATGGAAATATGGTCTTTATGTTCCAGTTCTGTTGGATAGGAGGAATAGCTAGGAGTAAAAATGTTCTGTTTAAGATGCTGGTCTTGTGCCAAATTCTTATGATCCACATGGCCATTTAGATTTATAGAGTTCCTCGGTGCAAAGAAAGCTCTCCAGAGTTAGTCCCTCACTTGTGCACTTTCTAGCCATAGAAAATATCTAGCAATAACTTGATAGTTTGGTATTCTTTCCATACTGACTAAATTGTTTCAATATCAGCAGAAAAATAAATATCAATGCCTTATTAATATCATTTCTTCATATTACCGAATTTAATTTCACTGATGGTTTTGTGTAACTTGAATTAAAACTCACAATATAATAGTAGGACTAAGCCAATATAATATGAAAACTTATTTGGAAAAATATCATTGTAATTGTAATTTTTTTTTTTTTAATATTTAGGAAGCAAAAAGTTAAAAAAGGTTGAGTCAACATTTCTTTACATGGACTAGAAATCGGGACATCTTTATGGCTGAAGAAGCTTCAGAAAGTTTTTTTTTCCTTCAATTCTATGGCTTCAGTAAATTCTTACAAATGCTTTCTAGTAGAAGGAATCCTAAACACTGTCCTTCTGCTCTCCTGTTATCATTCTTTCCCTGGGAAGTTGTACTCACTGCATAAAAGAAGAGGCAGTCCACGGGAAGGGATAGTCTTTTTGTTTGTCAGCTAAAACTAACAGCCCAATGCTAGGACTGGTGGTTAAGTGTTCTGCATTTCCAACTACAGGTTCTTAGCATGTTGCTTGTTTCTTATATATACATCACATACACAATGCATATGGATTTGAAGAATTACATAAAGAGCGTTACAAAATGTTAGAGCAGACAAATGGTTTCCCCAAGGCACCTGTCTGAGGTTTCTAAGCAGAATTTACCTTCTGTATCTTTGAGCTTGTTTTCAGATAGTTTGCAATATGTAACAAATTCGCTGGGACTGCTGTGAAGGCTCTTGGTAAACACCTTGGTCAGGGAAAACTTGGGAATCCACCATCTGCCTTTAGGGCAAGACCTAGATACTGGAACCTTTTCTATCTCTCTCTTTCTGTGTCGCCTTTACAAAGATAACTAAGTCCCATCTTAAAAGCCCTTACTGTGGAAAGCAGCCCAATGGAAATACACCTTCCTTCAGGAACTCCCTCTGTCACCAAGCAGAGCAAGTGCTGGGGTGCCAGAAGCTGTGTACATCCAGGGTTAAATACTCTATTTTTCACTTGCATTAAGTAGGAAGGCCAGATGCAGCATCTCATCAGCATCAGCAAGCCTGACCATATCTACTTCCAGAACTACTTCAGGTGTCTCCACAAATCAGTGTCAAGCATAGCACGGCCCAGCTCTGTGCCTCAAAGACAGAGCAGTTGGTTTTAATCTACAAGTAAAATAACATTAATAAAGAAAAAAAAAAAAAAGGATAGCTTTGCTTCCAGCTTCTTAAACTGTATTTCAGGCTTCTATAGCCAGGAAAATTAGTTTTCTTACATCATATCCAGGAATGTAAACATTTCTTTATGCAGGGACTTATATGTGAAATATGCTATTAGATCACTGTTTAGGGCATTAAATTGTCTTTCCAACAGAGTTTTGGAGAGGAGTTTGTTTCACCAGCTTAAAAGTCGGAAATCCTCCACAGACCTTGCTGAATTTTGTCCCTGGGGGAAAAAGAGGCCAAGATTTCACCTTGATCTTTTGATTAGTGGTTTACAAAGTTTAATATAGTACCTAAAGTTGATTTATTTGATGATTAATTTAATACTTCTAGTTCATGTTATCTTTGAATGTAAATTTAAGTTTCAAGTTTCTGAAGCACTTTTGACCAAAAAAATTCACTGTTGTTAATAGTTATCTCTCATGGCTCCAAATTCAATCCATATTTGGCCAGAAACCTTTACTTTGTCAATACAATTCTAAGTGAGCATAGAAAACAGAAATTGAAAATCTGTATCAGCAATACCTGTACCAAGATGGGTCACAAGTTTATTCCAGTCTGCCATAATGTAAAATGAGAACTGAACAAATTCTTTTACAAGGGAACTTCAAAATAGTCCACATACAAATAAAGAAAACAGCAGGTGGTAATTGCAGGTGTTTACAACATACCATATTGGTCCTTGTTTTTCAAGTATTTTAAACATGAAAATGTGCTTTCTGTAACTTTTTTATTTATGTTGCCTCTTCCTGCTACAGAACTGACAAGTTCATCAAACAAAACATGCTGCAGCTTTTCTTATCTGGATTGTTTAATATCTCACTTATTTGAGCGGAATCCAAATTTAAGCCTAACCATTTTTAGTAATTTTCGATTGTCAACAAATTTATTAGAAGTATAAAGAAACTTTTTTAGCCTACCATGTAATTTAAGGAAAATAATTAAGTCTATTATGAAAAATTATTGTGTTTACTTGGGAGATGCTCAGGCAGCTTTGTGTCTTCACTGCTCTCACACCCCTGAGCTCACACTGGTGTAAATGCCAGTGCTCCATGTTTACACTGAGAAAGATTCCCTATGTGTATGAATATTGGATGGAAAGGAAATAAAACAAATATTTGGCTGAGTTCTTGTCTAGAAAAGAAATAAAAATTAAACTAAGCTATCCCCAAAGCCCACAATTTCATCTTGAAACAGAAAGTCAAGCTACCCAATTATTAAAAGGAAGCTTCTTCTGAAAAAGTTCTATGAATGTTTTAATACTTTAAGTATTTATGAATAGGTGATGTAAGAGACATAAATATTGCAAAGAAACTGAGTCCACCTCTCAAAGTAACAGTTATTTTGCTACCATTTAAACAAATATTCTGTTGCTTTGCTATCAAACCAATCTGTGGTTTTTTACTTCAAAATTCCTCTTCTATCAATTCATAATACTTAATGTCTTAATAAACTTTTCAAAAGTCACTGATGGCTATTAATTTGCTGCCAAAACCCTCTCTTCTAATTTTAACAGACAGAAAGGTGAATTAGCCTTGGCCCTTTCCCAAAGTGTGAGCCTGCCACTTTAATGATAAAAAAGGAAGAGGAGAGCAGAATTTTTTGTCTTCCAGCATGGCATGCTCATGTCAGGCATATCCACTCCAAATTAACTTTATTTTAATGATATTATTTTTGTGTCACTGCATATCCTGATTGCTCTGTGGTTGTTAAAATAATAGAAGTGGAAATCTACTGAACAATATACCATATTTGGGGGAGGTGGGGGAAATCCCAAACAGATAGAGTTAAATGTCTACATCTGCATGAAATGGCACAGTTCAAGTAGAAACAGTTTTGCACCTCCTTATTGTTGTTAGAGACCATAAGAGATGGGAATACTTTAATATATGATGCCCATGTTGTACTGACTGAAGGCATTATTTGTGGTTTATTTAAATATGGATTAAAAATATTAAGAAGGAAGCCTTAAAAATTGATAATATATCTCCAAGAAAGAGCAGAACCTGCTGGGGATACAGCAGCACCCTGAAACAAATGTGTGGTCAGCTTCTTCCATGCTAAAATGAGCAGGAACTAAATCAGCAGCTTTAGAGTGTTTAAGATGTATATCCTGCCTGCCAGGGCTTAGCTGCTGAATTAAATCTATTGCTGGGGTGTCCAGTGTGTCTATATACTATGCTAATTATAAAATAGCAACCTGGATTTTCAAGGGAACCTCAGTGTGGCTCTGTGACTGTGACAGTGACAGTGTGGTCATAGCTTTAAGCAGATAGATATCATTGACATTAATAAAGGGGACGTCCCCACTGCTTATTAGAGCCAGCTCTGGCCCCACACCAGAGACCTGTGCTCATCTGGGGCCTCTTCAGCTGACCTGAAGGTTGATCTGAGTGACTTGTCCCCAGTGTTTCTACTTTCTGGACACTGCTTTCTTCCATGGTTTTTGGGACTGTCAGAACTATAAAGCTTGTGCAGAGATGAAGGTTGTTGGTGATAACCATAAATTTTGAGAAAAACAGGTTTTGTCATTTCTATTAAAGCTGATTAGAAATGTTTTGACAGAATCTGATCAGATTACTTAAATTCAAAATTAGCTGAATACGGTAAAAGTAAGCAGTTGGTCTCATTTTGACCAAAGCTGAACGAAAAATACAAATTCCCAGGAGACTGGAAGCTGTGTTTCCAAAATCCACTGATAGGTCATGTCCAGAAAGCCTCACAGATCCATTTAAGCTCTCTGCAGGCTGTGCCTGCTTTAAAAATTAGGATTATTCAGCCTCACTACAAATCAGGTACATATAGTTTGCTAGCCAAAAACAATAGAAGAAAAAAGAAAATAACCCATCCATAATCAGCTCACAGTTTAGGAAAAAAAAAAATTGTAGGCTTATTTCAGTAGTAAGGTTTAAGAGGTGAATGTTCTGCCAGTACACGTATGATACTGAAATAATAGCATTAAAAGCAACAGTGCCCAAACCCTGGGCACACTTCTGTCAATAAATCTCCACCAATTCAGGGCTTCTGATGGTTGGGCTTGGCATTTTAATCTAGCCATTGTCAATTCCACTTCTGTTTTTATTAATCATAGCAGTGATGTCTGAATAACTAACTGCGGAGAAATTGGATTTAAGGGTTGGTATTAAAGAATAGAATGTACAAGTACAAAACTGACGAGCAGGAAGATATATATTGGTTCTTTTTCGGTGATACGTATTGCTGCATACACCTTCAAGGTATCTGTGCAATTTAAGTGTGTTTGCTGGCAGCTGTCACTGGCATCATCCATCAGAACAAGAGCCCTGGCCAGTGACACTTTGCTGAGGTGCTGAAGGGATATGGATTTTAATTCTGAGCAGCTTTAAATGACAGATAGAGGGACAGATGAATGCCAGAAAAAAAGGAAGCATGATAGAGTTTGCACAATTATACATAATTAAGCCATTTTTCTTGTAAAAGTAGCAGCTGGACTGTTGCTACTGTTGCTGTAGTTACTGCACAGAATTCTTCCCAAGTTCAGTGTACTTTTACCACCTCTCTTCAAGCAAATCACTATGGGTGTCATTGAGAGGGGATTCAGGGATTACAAACACTGGACTTCTGCTGGGATCTGAGATGTGTTGGAACACCTTTTTGCTTTGCTTCCTCTTGGCCTCCTTTTTTATTACATACAATGAAGCACCTTGATAATATGCTCAAGAAACCATACTTGTGTCATCAGAAATGTTCTCTGAGGATGCAGGGGTGGGGGGAGAACTACAGTGATTTGCCTGAAAACATCCATAATTTCCTGAAGAAGGGAAAGATTAATGTTGGCAGACCTGGCAGCATCCCCCTCTGACACAGGTGTCTACCCCTATGTTAAATGCAGAGCTTAAGGACCTTTAGCTGCCTGACATGTTTTTCCCTCCTCTGGATATTGTACTTTGTCCTGTCATTCAGGTCTTTGGCTGCCAGGTTCAAAATCAAACAGATTTACTTAGGAATTTAATAAATAGATCATTGTTAATCACATTTACCTTGACTTGATTAAACTCTAAACTCCGCAGCAGATTAGAGAACATCCCTGTGACCAAGCTGATAGACTGGAGGAAGCACTGGTGATAACAACATATGACTGTGAGGGCATTTTAATTTAGATCAGCGTGAGGAAAAACCATCACCAGAAGAAAGAAAGAATGAAGGACATTGTGCTTCAGGAACTCCTCCCAGGCTCCATTATCAAACCAGGGGTGTTGGTGCTGTTGCTGACCATGCCCTGTGTGATCCCAAGAGGAATGTGGTTGTTTCCATAGCCATGGGATGCTTTACCTGAGTGGTGCAGACATGGATTGCACTTTCACATTTTAACACAACTGGAGATTCTCTGCAAGTACATCTCCAAAAAGAAATAATTGAAGCCATCAGTGGTCTGATATCAGCTGGAGTACAGCATGGATAGTAGCCTCAGGCTCGGTTTGCTATACTTAGAACTTAAAACCAGAAAATTCTGAGCTTCAGACTGTACCATCACCTAAAGGCTTCCACTGCTCCAGTATGAGACAGTTTGGGGATTACTGGGGGCCTTTGCCAGGGAATGCAGCACAGGGGACCCTTCTCTAGCACTCAGAAATCTGAGAAGTTTACAAGATTCTGTCACACATGGAATTTTATTCAAAGCCTGTACCAGGCTTGTAAGACTGTTTTTCCTACCCCACGAGTGTGGAGGGATAGAACGTAAGAGAATGGTGCAGAAGATAGTCTTACACCTGAGGGGTTGCAGTTGTGCTAATCCCCAAAGATTAGGAACAGGCTGCCCTTAACAGGCCACAGCTGTGTCCAATAAGAAGGAGTGCTACAAAAGAGTTGGAGTTCGTTGGTTGTGCTGTGAAGAGAGTTGGAGTTTGTTGGCTCTACTGTGAAGAAGAAGGAGGAGTCAGTGCTGCGAGGAGCTGCCCATGAGACATCACTGAGAAGGTATGGGAACCTTTGCAATAAGGTGACAACACACACGAACCTTTGATATCACAATTGGAATGTTACACTCTATGGCACTATATTAAACATGCAGCTTTTTAGTTTAATCCTAGAAGTGCTCAGTAGAGAAAGATGCCTTGAATAAAAGCAAGTATTTCACCTTGAAAATAAAACAAATTGCTAAAAATAGTGGGGGGAAGAGAGAAAAGAGAAGGAGCAGACTTAATTTCAGCTCTCCTGTTAAAGAAGGACTAATTTTTAAAAATTCTGAGAAAACAGCTACTGATTCTGAAAATCATAACCTACCATATAAGTTTAGCAATTTCCTTGTGAGTGTTGGATGCAGAGTTTATTATGATATTTTTTGGCTTTTAACATAATAAACAATTGGCATTGTTGCTTGTTGAAAGCATTTTGTTTCTCTCCTGAACTAAATTTAGATTATTGGCGCCCTTATAAGGAAAGCTGTAAGAGAAATTGATTAAAACAAAAGGAAAGGCATTTTTAAAATAGGGCGCTTGAGTCTTCCTTTGAAATCATGTATATTTTAATAAAAAAATCAATATGTGTTTAAAATACCAATGTGCTGATTTATTCCACGCAGAAAATATGCTGTAGCATATTCTGAATTATTTTAAGTAGGTAAAAAACTGGAATTTCTGTCAGGTTAGAAGCTGCATTTTCTGATTTTCATTCTGAATTTAAATAGTAAAAATAGCAGGAAATAAATTCTTTCCATAGAACAGAGAAATCCATTTCAGATATCTACAGTCTGTAGGCCTGCACAAATGAAGCTGCCTCCCTTTATGACAGAGTGGCAAAAAGGACGTGCTTTTAGGCTGGTTTGTTCCAGTTTGTGCCCAAGGACTCTGTGTGACCTTTAAGTTGACTTCTGAGATGGGATGAAGGCAGGAGGGAAAGGCCTGGGCAATGTGGCTGCTGTGGAGGGAAGGGAGCAGCTTCTACCTGGTGATGTGTCCAGCATGGAAAGGTGTTGGGGGATGTGAGGATATGAGAATTGCAGAGAAAAGAGGAGGACCAGGAGCAAAAGTCTCAAGGTGGCAGGAAGAGGCAGCCTTTGCTTTGGGTTTCTGTGGGTTGCTATAAAACCCAGGAAGCTGCAGGGAGCTGCTGAAGTAGAAAATAATACTGGAGGGATTAACTTACCTTTCAAGGACAGAAGCAAGAGGAGTGTTTTTCAAACCTTTTTAATATATCTTTCCACTATGTTTCCTATTTATTCTGACACCTTGTTATAGTTTATTATTTTACTGTTCTGATAAATATGTTTTGATATCTTTTGGCACATTTGCTTAAAAAAGTGGGGGAAAAAAAAGTGTGAACAGTTGGTGGTTGAACAGGTGGCCAGAAAAAAACTGTTTTTCCTGAGATGTGCTGAGTTTTTATCTTCATCACCCTCTGAGACATCATGGCAAATAACACCAGCACCAAGTAATGCTCAAGTCACCCAAGCAAAAAAGTAATAATGGCTATCAAACTCTGAATTGGAACTTTTTACTCCTCAAACTCAGTAAATGAAGGTTTTTCTGTGTGACACTGTGATGTACATTCAATGCAATCTTTCCTCTCTCCCAGCTGTCTTCCCTTTGTTCCCTCCTTTCTCTCTTGCTCAAACACTGTCTGTGCTGTAGGTGGTGTGTTCCGTTCCTGCCTGCAGAATGTCCTGGTAGGACTGCAGTGATGGGCCCTTGAAAACAGCTCCAGGTCCTCCCTTTGGGATACCAGCAACCCATTCTGAGCACCCCCATAAAGAATCCTCAGAAAGAAAGGTGGCTTGGGAAGAGCCCACCTCACCTTTGGGAGCTCCGCAAATATGTGATTGTTCTTGCTAATAGTGGTTTCAACACTCTTTCTGTACCTTTGGAAATTGAGAAAAGGAAAAAAAATCTTTTGAAAGATAGGACTACCATAAGGAGACCAGCTTATCTACTTGATTTATAGTAGCCTGAAAAATCTGTACAAGGAAAGCAAGAACCTAGTAAACAGAAGAGACACCTCAAGGTTGTGCATTTATGGTTCACTTGTGCTTAGGTACAAGTGAGTGTATAGGGGAATTTAGCCTGGCAGAGAAAACCACCTTCCCAAACTATGCTTTAGGCTGGATCTCAGCATCTGTGAGCTCTCCTATGTCCTTAGCACCTTTTTAAAGATTCAGGATGCCCAGACTTCCATGAGAATTAGTAACCAGTTCCTGTGATGAGGCAGTACCCTACATAAGAGCAGCTCAGCATTCAGAGGAATATCACAGACGTGCACAAACCCTCTTAATTTGTGCCACTGATGCAAGAGCAGTGGGAGGACCCCATTTGGCAGCAGAGAGGTCAGCAAGGTGTTAGTTTTGTTGTGTTCTTTCCCCAGTTACTTAGAATCTCTCTCAGTCTGAGTAACAGAGAGTGCAGCTGTCAGAAATATGGTCTGTGCCCGAGCAATAAATGCCACTGAGAGGCATTTATTCCATTTATTGCTATCTTCCCACCAAAGTGACAGTTTTAGGGGTAGCAGCAGCCACGGAGCCTGTGCATCCCAACGATGCTTTTTGATTAATAAATTTATAAGTTAACATATATCTTGTAGCCATTTTTTTTTGGGTGTGGTTTCTTTTGCAACATTGTCACTCAGTTATGGGAACTGAAAGAAATTATTTGAGAAGTGTAATGAAGTGTTAATATTGTGGTAATATTTGTATGGTTGAATGGCTCAGAACACAAACTGAGCCACTGAGTACCTTTTGATACTGATGTACCTTGAAGGGCAGTTTGCATCCACAGCTTTTACAGGTTGTGTATTGTTTTACTGATCACCATAAGTAAAACCAGACAAAACACAGTCACCAAAAAATTCACTTGGATGTTATGAAGAAATGAAAGTCAATTAATGAACTGTAACATTAAATAAATGCATCTTTTCTGGTCATAAAAAGGATGTAAATAATTAGTCACAATACCTCAGAGTTTTAGTGGGAGAGACTTCGAAGATAAGTTGGTTTTAATATAAGTACATCCTAAAATACTGCCACAAAAAGACGTTGAATTTACTGACAATTTCAGAACCGTTTCCACTCGGGAAGAAGAGGAGTAGTTTGGGCCATTGGGGTTGTATAACTTTCCCCAGCCTTACCAAGGTCATACTCACAACATGGTGTACAGTATCTCTGGGGTTTTCCTTCTTTTCTTCTGAAAGGAGACTTTAAGCTCCTTAGAGGAAGAAAAACACCTTATCTGTTCTTTTCATGGTACTAAGTAGCTCGTTGCTTTCTTTTTGTTCTCAGATGTTGACCATTTTCACTTTATTGCAAGAAAAAATAAGGAAATGCCACCCTCTTGTTTTCAGAAGTGAAAGGCAGGAGGGGGAATTCAGCAGGGGATGGCAGGACAGCACTGGCCCCCAGTGGCTCAGGATGCTCTTGGCTCAGCACCCATCTCTCTACATGCTTTGCTAAGATGAATTTAAAGGGCACTTTTTAGGACCTTGTAATTTATCTATTACAGATGCTTCCAAGCAGGTCCATAAATATATTTCTAGGGAATGAGAAGTTTATGAGAAATGAGAAGGTGATTTCCAGGAGAAAATACTGTTTTTTTTAAAAATGATTTGTTCATGGTCAGGCAGAGAAAAGAAGGTGCTTCATGTCCCAGTAGCTGCCTTTGGAAACTTCCTCCTGGTTCTGTTCTTGCCCTGCACAGTACCTACATCAGCACTTGATGTGTCTTCTCCACAGTCCCCACAAGACAGACAGATGCAGTTGAACCTTTATAAACCAATTGGCAAAGGTTAAGAAGGCTAAGCCAGGCTTGCTGTTGCATCTTGGTCAAGAGTGTTGTTTTTCCTATACATCAGCTGCTATGAAAATAAATACCTGGGTTTTCCAATGACCAAGATTCTTTTTTTATTTATGCTTTTTAATTTTTCCCTTCCTGTGGTCCTCACCAGCACTATTTGTACCCCCTGATAGCATCATTGGCCTCACAGGAGAACCATCACTGTCCACTGGGATGCTCTTATTACAGCCTTCCCAACACCACCTGGCACTTTACAGCTTGAGTTCTGCTCATCCAGTCTGACCACAGATTTAAATAGGAGCAGAAGTAATGACATCAAAAGGTATCCTTACACTTGGGGCAGCCAGTCCAGCCCTTAAAATGACAAGCTTTACCAAATCAATTTTTCAAAAGAGTGTGGGATCAGAGCTTTTAACCTCTGGCACACAGATTCTGAAGACTAAGTTGACTATGGACCACAAAGTTCACTGAAGCTGAATGACAGCAGGCTTATACTTACTGTATGTACCTTCCCAGAAAAATAATTAAGAGAATTCAAATGAAAACAAAAACTGAAAACTGCTGGTGCAAGATAATATTTCCATGTTTGTTTAAGATCTGCTGATCTGACTGGAAACTTGCTGCACGTGGAGCCTTTTGTAATAGAACAAAAGAGCAAAAATTGTGCCATTTGATCATTATTTCTATGCTTTCTCTCTTTTCCCCAGCATTTTCTGAGTAAGGGTCTGCTGCCCCTTGGCATTTTTTCCAGTGTGTTGTTCAAAGTGTCTCAGGTCATTGTAGACCCATATTCAGGCATTAAAAATGTTTTCAGAACAGTGTTTATTGGTGACATTAGTGTGAAACATGGGAGTTACCTGGGATCACCTTTAGCGTGTGGCTCCTGCAGGAACATCAGCTCCTTGCCCTCCAGCCCGGGGCACAGCACCATGTGCTGCTGGCTGGTGCGGGGAAAGGCAAAGCTGCAGGAGGAGCCCTGAAGGAGCACTGTGCCCTCCTCCTGCAGATCCACCAGCTCTTGGGAAGCCTCCACCTTGCACAGGTGCTTCTCCACTTGGGAAGGCAAGGACAGAGACTGGAAAGGTCACAAAATACAGCTACTCACCTCCTAAATGTAATTAGAACATAAAAATCGATATTGTAATTTTCATACAACAGTGAAAGAGATGTTCCACTTTTTGCAGAGATGGCCACAGAGCTGTTCTCTAATGTGATGCACAGAAGACTCATATCTTTAATTTGGACTTCATTTGCCTTCCAGGAAATGAGTGGGATTACAATTCTGTAACTGTTGGTCAGCATGCAACTAAAATTTCTGTGCTTCAGCAGCCACTGAGTATTGGTTGTTATCACAGCTTGTCATACTTCCTTTCCACTGGAAATTTTCACAGATGAATAAGTTGGTGTCCTAAAAGCAGGATTTCCTGGACATCTGTAAGGATCTCTTCACAATCTGTGGAACCAGCTCCATCACAGAGATCACTTCTGGAGAATTTCACTTTAGCTGTGCAGAGAATTTTCAGTCTTTGTGCTAGAGTTCTGCTAATTGTTTGCACAGTTAATTAAACTATGGGTGAGGTATTTGGTTAAATATCCATGTGTAATGCACATATTGACTGTTTCAAGGTGAATACTTTTCTAAATCATGAGCTATTGAATGTTGACTCACTGTGGTCCATTTTCTCTAATTGGCTTGAAGCTCCTCTCTATTGCCTGTTATGATAGAAGGTGTTTTTACCCCCCACTAAAACATTACTGTCTCTAAAGATGAACATTAGGGGGTGAGTTATGAATCACTGCACAGGAAGGAGACTGTCCTGGGCACACATTTGGGTTGGGAATTGGCTGGGGTGCACTTCAGTCACATTGTGGCAGCACAGCACAGGGTTTGTCTCTCTCATGAGCTCCAGGTGTTTCTTTCTTCCAGGACCCTGACTATGTAAGCAAAGGGTTTAGAAAGGCTTTTTTTCTGGGAGAAATGACAACCAAATTATACATTTTTTGGTAAATCTCTGCAAGGTTCCTTACTGTGTAGCAGTAGTTCAATAAGTTATCGTGGCTTCATAGGAGGTGATAAATGTACAGTGATCCCTCAACACTTGCAAAACCCGTCATTCCACTCAAAGCCGCCATTCAAAATACCCTGCATATCATAACGTGCATTCAGAGAGGGATTGATGAGTAAAACTAGCCCTCAGACAATATATCCTAAGTCAAAAAAAGTTCAGAAGGAATTATGTATTTGTAGAAATTAATTCAATTCTGTAGCTTAGTAAATCTCTTGATACACCAGGCCATGGCTTGAGCTACATATTTAAAAGGAAATCAGGGAATTTTTGGTCCATGCTGGGTGTATTTCTGTGTGACTCTGCACTGGTCGCATCAGGAAAAGGATGATATATGGGACACACAATTTTAGCTGAAACAATTAAAAAAGAGACCTTTAGCTTTGAGGGATTTTATCTTAATTTGTAAAAAGAGAAGTAGTGAGAGTCAAACCACAACAGCAAGTCAAGAGACATAACTCTATAAAAAATGATTCTACTTTATTTCCATGGCCTTTTTTTTTTCACCCTCTGTGGATTTAAGTAGGATTTAGAGCATTTAAACCTATCTATTGAATGATAATTGTTGCATTCAAAATTCATGCTCTCTTCATCAGACATTAGCAGTGAGATGAGGAAGAAAAGTGTTTGGAAAAGATCAGACACTGCTGGGTACCTCTCCACTGAGGTGGAGCAGATGGCAGAATCTGTTACTGAGATGTGGAGTGCAGGGGAAAGCAAAACACTCTCCATGGTTTCCCAGTGTCTGTTTTAATAAGAAACTCAACTCCTGCTCTCATGAAAGCAATGCTGGAGTTACAGAGAGAGAAAAGCAGCAGTCTCAGTCTGTCTCTGCCTTCCTTGTTTGTCCTAGAACTCCAAGTGCTGAAAAGATTGTTTTGTGAAACCTGTCGGTCAGAACATCTTTGGAGCAGTCATCAAATTCCAGAGTCAATTCTTGAAGGCAGACATGGAAGAATTGCCCAGGGAAAAAAAAAAAAAATCAATCTGCAAAGTGCTCTGCTTGTTAGGCAAAAAATTAAATTCCCTTCGGGCTATTCTGGGAGATGGGAAAAACTCTGCAGAGAATGAAAAGCAAATTCTCTTTGACTGCTGCAGGAGGGGAAGGTTACACCTTCACAGGCCTCATCTCCATTTTTGCTTCTAAAGAGAACCATCATTAGTGATATGAACTGTTGTTTTTTAGCTGCTCTCAGAAGTATGTTTGGACTTGGTAATCAAGTGGGGAGGTGTGGAAATGGCTGTGGAGAGATAACAGCTAATAAGCATAGACAAAGATCAAAACCAGCCCAGAAATGTACAATTTCTGACCGCAGTGATGAAAAGTTAAATTGTGTTTTTGTCATAGTCTTTACTTATTAGCTCGTAGTAATCCTGCTCATTATTTTCCAGAGTGAATAAGTGTAAAGTTTTATTTTATCTGTCAATGAACTAAACTTTTAATTAACTTTCATATTTGTCTTAACTTAAGACTAATGACTCTCAAAGGAATTGCCTAAAATCCTTAAACTTTTGAACAAAGGGACCAGAAAAAAAGCACTGAGCTTCCTTTGAAAACCAACCTTTCTGTTAGAGAACAAAATCAAAAAATAAGCAACTTGAAACTGGGAGACTCAGAGTATTAATATTCATCATGAAAACAAACTGTAAGAAAATCTAAATCTGTGTCAAACCCAGAGGACTTTTGTTACTGGTTTCACACACGTTGGCAAATTACACTAATGATTTCAGTACTTTGTCTCTAACTGGAAGATAGTTATTGGTGTTTAAATTAAGACTTTATCTGAACTCTGACACACTTTGTTTAATGTTACTTACCTGTTTTAGTACAGACAAATCATTGTTGGCACTGACTTTAACAGAACTTTAACATCATCAATTTCTGCAATTTTTTTTTTCTTCCTCCACATCTCATATATATCATATCTTGTGGGTGTCAGGATGCTTTGCAGGATCAGGACGCTCTGGGTAGAAGAATAACAGGTGTGACAAACAGGTGGAAGGGCCAGAAACAATGATAAGATGTATAGTGGTATTACCCAAGCAGGTTTTGCATAAAGAAAGTTTATTCCAACTTTTACATACATCAACTATTATTGCAGGAATAATTTTGGCAGATGTCAGTACATAAATTTTAAGCGAAAAAAAAAGGGCTGCAATAGAATTTAGAAGCAAAAATCTTACAAAAACAGAAGATGTAGTTATAAATCCTCCAAGGTTTTGGGTAATCTGCACCAGGGTGAAATTAGAAATTTATATTTGAAGGGTGAACTAACACCCTCTATTTTTCAGCTGCTCACAGGAGATCCTTGCTTTAGCCTGAATCCTCATCATGATGGTGTGTTAACTGGCATTAAAAACAAGATGTGGAAGCAAACAAGCAATTGGCCTTGTAGCATGTGTTTGACAAGAGCTGGCTGCAGCTCAGTTATTTCTATAAGCTCAGTACTAGGCTTTTTCCTTCTTTCTTTCTGGCTCTTCTGATAGCATGTGTGCTTTCCTGCTCTGCTATTGACTTTGTTGCAAGCCATCCTGTGAGCAGAATTGATTTGTGATGCACTTTGCAGCCATCCAGACAGCTCCCAGTGAAGTGACAAAGAAGTTCTGCTTCTGCACCCACCTAATCAATGAAACCCAAAGAAAGACCAGACAAAACAGAACCCCCACATGGAGCTACAGGGTGCCTAACATCAGGCTCACAAGTTCACAAAATCCACAGAAGTGACATGCAGTGGTTCTACTTATCATATAATATATGTTATATAATGTATAATATATCATATATAATAATATATAATATGCCTTTTTAGGCATATTATATAGACATACATAATAGGCATACATATAATATGCCTTTTTTTATTTGCTAGTTAAGATTCTTCCTGTTTAACAGAGCAAAAGAAAGGCACATATATAACCACATAAATATGGTTTGAAATGGACTTTAAGTTTAGCAAATGGAAAAAAGAAGCTATAGAATGCTCATGATCCAGAATAAGAAATTCGTAACTGTTTTCTCCATCTCTAGAACAAAATATATTTTACAGCTGAAATGTTAAAGGTATTTAAATAGTTAACTAGGAATGGTTTGATGTTGCAAACGGCTGAACAATGCCATTCTGATCCAACAGTTTTCTGAAGGGTGTATTTAATTGGATTTTGAACCAACTCCAATCCTTGGGCCAACCACACAATTGGCATCAATAAATGTTCTGTTAGACTGAGGTTGAATGTCCTCCTCTGGCAGAATCTGGGCACCCAAGAGACTGAAGGGACTCTATCAGGTCCTTGTCACCCAGATACCTGCATGAGGATGACAGAACCACACAGTCACTTAGGTTGCAAAGTACCTTTAAGTCCAACCATTAAGCTGACACTGCCAAGGCCATGACTGAACTGTGTCCCTAAGTGCCACACCTACATCTCTTTTAATCACCTCCAGGGATGGTGACTCCACCACTGCCCTGGGCAGCCTGCTCCAGGGCTTGACATTCCTTTCACTGAAGAAGTTTCTCCTAATGTCTGATCTACACCTCCCCAAGCACAACTTGAGGCCACTTCCTCTCATACCCTCACTTGTGTACCTGAGAGAAGTCACTGATCCTCACCTCCTTCCAGGTAATTGTAGGGAGCAATAAGGTCTCCCCTGAGCCTCCTTTTCTCCAGAATTAACACTATCAGTTCCCTCAGCCTCTCCTCATCAGATTTCTCTGTTTTCTCACCATTTTCACTGCCCTTCTGTCAGTACATGGATGATTTTTTGGAAAAAGTTGGGCCAATGTACAGTTTAAAGCTCAAAACTTCCTAGAGTTTTAACCTCAAGTTGACACACTGGGAGAGCCAGACACCCTGCTCATCCTGCTTTCTTTATGCCTGAAAAAATGTAGAACCTTGTTGTATGTCCCTAGACGTTTTGGGGTTTTTACCATAATTCAGCTGTGCTAACCTTGACTTCCCTTTGCCTGTGCAGTGAGGGACCATCTTGATGTGAGGCCATTGCATGTGGAGTTTACAGAGCAAATCACTGTGTGAGGCGAAGGCGTGAGAAAATTAGGTTCCAAGACAGCATGCCATAAATCTAGCTTTATAGGACAGGATGCTCTGGGTCACTAGAATTATCTTGTTACAAAGGCAATGAGATAGAAAAGCAAATAGTGGCTCAGTTTTGAAGCACCCCAGTCCCTTGGACAGGTGAAAGAAATTTCTCTCAAGTCTGTCAGCCAAAATGCATTGCTCTGTGCCCACAGGTGCATCCCCATGCACATGTTTCACACACACACACACTCCCCATGTGCAGGAGCACTTGATGCTCTGCCGTGTCACTGGGGTGAGCGTGCTCTGCTCCTCCTTCCTCTCTAATGAGATTCTGCTCTGTGACAGACCTTGTCAGTGGCTAATTATAACAAATGTTTGGAAATATTTGCTCCAGAATAACCTTTGGCTCTAAGATGGATCACTTGTGTGAGGCAGGTCCCCTGGCAGAGCCCTGGAGATCAAGTTCTGCTGCAGAACAATGTCTGAGATTCAATAATGGCACTGTGTACTCGCCTGACCAAGTCTGGCAGATTCTGATTGATTTCTTTTCCTCTTCAAGCCTTGCCTGTCACCATCAGCTAATTAAAAGTGCAGTAATCTGATATAATCTCTTTCCCAGTTGGTGTGGCAGTTGGCTCTCTAACAGAAATAATTGATTTGTAAACTGCCAAACCTCAGACATTTAGGCTTGCATTGTCTCCTCTAAACCATGTCTAACAGGCAAAATTTGTCTCCTGATACATCAAATGACCCACACAACAAAATTAATTTAGCCTTCACTGCTATGGAGGATCAATAGAATAGAAATAGATAAATTTTAAAATGTAATAAAAGTCTGGAGGAAAAGCAAATAAACATGGCTACAGTCTGTGTGTGCAAAGTCAGCAGTGTGTCACCATTTGGCTCCCCTCAGCTTTTCCACTGCTGCTATTGAAGAAGAGATAGTTACCTTCCCAATGTGATTGGCTTTACACTTCAAATCACACTTCTCCTTTTCAAAATATAGTTCAAACCTCATGTGACATGTGTGGCTCTCAGGGGCTGCTGACCCAAACAATAGAATCCTTCTGCCAAGGAACAACCTTGTTAATTTTCTTTCTTACATTAAGGATTCTTCCTTAATAATAAAGATTCTTCCTTAATATTAAGGATAGGATATCATTACATAAGTATCCTTAATGTAGGCCATTTTTTTAGGATGCAGATATCTGAGTTGGGAGGGGTGAAAGTGTCATAAAAAGAACAGCCCTGGAATAGGTACTGAGACTGCTCTGCCACAGAATTTTCTAGCAGAGGTATCTGCTGCCTCCTGAAGTTCAGTTCTTAATCTTCCTACCTGAAGAGCAAAAATGTCTGTTTTCCTCTGAGTTTGTGAATGAAGAAAAAGTAAACCAATCATGGAAGTGTTTAATGGATCAGACTATCAGAGTTCTTAGAAAGCCATCTGCTTTTACAACCGTCTTCAACCATACCTAAAGCAGTCAGTTTTTGAGGAATAAAGCTGTGATTTTCACCTCAGAGAGGAAATGCACTAGAAAGCATTTCACTGTACAGCAGGAGCATGTATGTAATAAATCTGCTTCTTTGGGGGGATTGCCCTTTTTTGTTCACTGCACAATGTTTGTTTTGACATCTTTTGTCCCAGTAGTAAATCAGCATTTAGAACCTGGTTTACCCTGGATTGAAAATGCCTGTGTCCCTCTGCCAGGAGGCCACCAGCCCTGTCACCCCAGGGCAGCCCCAGATGGTCATTCCTGCAGCACCTCAGGGCAGAGTATATAAAATATGTCTAAATATAACCATGAAACTGTCAAACTATGTATATATTTATGTATTTCCACATGAGTGCATATATCCAGTATATATCTATTGTAGTATATTACAGTATAGCAGTTATTATGTCTATTTCTGTATATTACAAACATATTTGTGTTATGTGTGCACATACACACTGAATTTCAACCATATTGCTATTAAAACCTCTGGATTCTGTGCACAGAAGTTGATTTTTTGCCTCTTCACCTCCCAGACTTTTATTTTCCACGAGTAGTCTCTAGCTTTGTGTGTGATTTCAGTTAAAATACTACAAGTAGTACTTTAAATGTAAATAAATTTTACAAGTGAAATGGTTCACCTCCTAAGGGATTTGAATCTGAAATTCACACCATTAAAGGATTTAACTCTGATCTAGTAGGTTTGAATGTCCAGCTAGCTCTTAAATGCACTAAAATGAGGGTAGCTGAAGCCTATGGATGAGTTTGGGATGTTCAGATGCACAAAACATATTTAATTAGATATATATTCTATTCTGCATCTAAATTCAATTCAAGAAAATAGTTTTTGTGGTAAATATTTTAAAAATCTTGTCTCTAAATATCTAAGAAATCTCTAAGAAATCCTCCTTGCCCTTCATTTGCCCACCACAGTCCCAGCTCTTCCCACTACAGCCCAAAGCACAGGCAGAGCAAATTCTCAGGAACGGTTTGGATTTGGAGAACTTCAGTGGAACTGGAAGTGCATCAGGCATACAGATGTGTGCATGTAGGAATGGATGAGAGCAGGACATCAAAGCTCAGCCAAAATAATTGGCAGTATTCATCAATACAGTAATTTTTCCATTTTTATATGTAGGCCGTAATGGTTTTTGTATGGTGTACAAAAGTGATTTTATTTTTTTCTTTCTTAAGTGGAAATATTAACTTTTAACCCCCCCATATTCAGATTTCTCTCTATTCTATATCTGTGATTAGAAGAGTGTTATCTTCTGTACCAAATAAATTAGCACTTTGCCCGACCCTGAGAAATGTATAAGGAACAATATTTCCACGTCATCCCACAGTCAAAAGTTTTAAAAATCAATATTTCTCTGTAAGCACCTGTGCAATAAAGTATAAAAATCTGATTAATGTTTTTAAAAAATGAAAATATATCATTACCTCTAAAATGAAAGGGCATAAATTATCCCTAATTGTCACATATCCTTCTCATCTGCAATGAGGAGGACAACATGATTTCCAGCATAGCCTAAATCATGTTCCTGAGTCAAGCCAAATGACATTGAGGAATTAATTACTGAGGCATTCAAAGTGACTACACAAAGATTTCCTGAAGGACTGGTATGGATTAATCATGACATCTCAAGGTGTTACCCTTAATAGGATTTCCAAAGATTTGATCTATGAGTAAATTTTGAGCTCATGAATACCACGTGATCTGGGTGCATTTTCCCATTCCAGATGGAGCAACAGACACTTGCCTGGTTTGCAAGTTGTTAGTGAGTATGAATGTCTGCTGGTAATTTTAAAGACCTACCATTTATTCAATAAATAGTAAAGTTTTTCACCCTGAAAGCTGAAATTACACTACCTGGAGATTTCTATATAGATATGAGCCATTTATAATAGGATGTGCTTTTCTGAGTGAAAGAACTGAATTGTGTGAAGATTTAGTGCTCTGGAAAATGAATGTCTCTAACATTGGTTATCAGGTTGTTTGTTATGCAGCTACACATCTATTTGATCAAGATAGTTCAAATAAATAATCAGTGGGATATGTAATCTGTGGGGATTCATTGAGCCCCATGATAGAAATGAAAGGGAGAGATTTTAGAAACTTTGGTTTGGCTTCCTTTAGAGAAAGAGTATTCTGATACAAAATAAAAATGTTTTTCACCTACAGGTATTACTGTGAAATTGACTTTAAGGAAGAACGTAAGAGTTTTAAGGAAAACTTTCACTGATCAAAAGATACTGTGATCAACTTGAAATCCAGTTCTACATCAAAAAGTGACAAACTGTTCATAAATCTAAATGAACACATTAAAAGAAATGAAGAAGGGCAGAATATGCCTGGTGTTTTGTCCACTCTTTGGACATTGCTTTTTAAAGTAATTAAATTTTCACCAATAATTTTTACATCTTTTGATTATTGGTACCTATACACGATATGACTTGAGCATGATGTGTAGATTTAGCTGTGATAATTGTATTTTTACTGAGGCAAAGGCCTCAGTCTTGCAAACACGATTTACTTTCAGAGCAAATAAAATGCTCATCTTCATAAATCAAAGCCTATAAAAATAAACATTTCTTTTAAGTCATTTGAGACATAGTTTGAGTTTTGTGTGAGGTTCCTTTATCCCAAGTTATCATAACTTTACAGCTCTTTCTGTAAACTGCTGATGTCCCACATTGCTCCAGGCATGTTTCCGCACCTGATAGCAGACTGGCCTTATCTGAGTTACTGATTCCTTGGTCTGGCAGCCACACTGCTCATAATATCCACCAACTTTGGGCACAATGAGGTGCCATTTTTAAGGCTCTGCTCTTTCTGTGAGCCCAGAGTGTTCTAGAACTGGGGATCATCAAGGTGTGTGTCTGACCCATGGATGTATGTCAACATCAAATGCCAGTGGGGTTGAGGTTTTTGAGGTTTGGCCTCTGCATCTCTGTTAATGTGGCTCTCAGAGTAACAGTTAATCCTCAATTAATCCTTAGATTTACTTACATCTGCCACCTTTACTGACTGTGACCAGAACTTTAAATTAAAGGTGCTCATCCCTGGTTTTACTTGCAAAGATGAGCATTCTATCTATCTATCTATCTATCTATCTATCTATCTATCTATCTATCTATCTATCTATCTATCTATAAAAAATATATATATTTATATATAATATAATTTATACTATATGTTATATATAATTTGTATATACATATTAATTATATATAAATATATCTATATATTATTTACATATTTATATATATTTATATATAATATATAAAATATTTATATATAAAATGATTTATAAATTATGTATATTAAAAATATACAGAAATCAGGGTGAGAAATACACACTGTCAATTTATGCAAATCAGAAGCCTCAGCTTCTGGAGTCTGCAATGAGTTGGGTTTTGTGAGGGAATTGGCAATTTGGAGGCACAATCATGAAATCTGTCAGACAGTTGATCTGAATTAATAGAATTCCACTGAGTATAATATTGTAAAGATACTTTGTAATATTTGAGGGTCTAGAAACATAGATGTAAATGTTCTCCTTTTGGATAAGAAGAATTAAAGGGATAAATAGGTAAATATTTTGCATATTTATAGATGTGTGTGCACGAAGATACAGACAGATCAAAACAGATTGTAAAAGCAAGTGTATATTCACATAATTAGAAAATAGCTAGAAAGCAGTGCTTTAACATCCTGTCATTTTTGATCATACTTCCAGCACCAAGCCTTACCCTCTGTAAAAGTAAAAAAGAAAAAATATTCTCTCATAAAGCCATTGCTTTAAAATCGATCAATAAGTTCAAAAAGAGCAGCTTTGAACCATGCTGCTTTGGTTTTTCTTTCATCAGGCATTGGGGAAACTGTCAAAACAAATAGGTATTACACTTTCATAAAATACATAATTACACAATGGGTGTAATTACACACACCCTAACCCAATGCAGCATTCACATGGCCCTTCTTCAGAAAGGATTTTAAAAAGGGCTGATAAGTACAGGAAAAAACCCACCAGTGTCATTCTACAACTAAAACAAAACCCCCTCTTGCCTCCGCAGACATTTCCAAATGGCTGAGAATAAAAAGTTCTCTCAGCACAGGGTGGTGCCTTCCTGCAGTGAACATCCCTGCTGACAAGAATTCCCCCCAGGATTTCTTGCAGCAGCCTCAGAGGCATCTCAGTTTCTCTGGAACAGCCAGCAGAGACTGTGTTTGTCTGGGGGCACTCAGGTGCTTTTCCACATCCTCACCGGGCAGCCTCGGGTGGGCCATCATCCCCAGGCAGCTGGAACGAGCATCCCTTCTGCACAGCCTGTCAGTGCCCTGCCTGAGAATCACTACTGCTGATATTTCTGGCTGTGACAACGTGAAAATCCAGCCCATCCTGAGGTGGGCAAGGCTGTTCCTGCTCTCTGTCCCACCCTCCCAGCTGCAGCTAACCAGACACAGCTGAGGGACAGGGACAGCCCCAGAGTGCCCCAGCCCTTTGCCAGCACAGGGTACCCTGAGCCCCTTGGGTTGCTTCAGGCACCATCGGTGCTCAAAGGGGGCAGCTTTCTTCTCTGAATCCTGTGGTCTGGAGTCTGATAACATATACCTAATATTAAATAGTGAGAAAAAAACTTTCTCCCCGAGTTCACCCTCACATTTAAATTACACAGTTTTGAGAATGTGTTGAAGAGGTGCTAATCTGAGTAATTATTGTTTATTGCAGACTATTCTTAAATCAAGCACTGCAGAGAAGCAAAACACTACCCAGTTATTCCCTATTCTTTTAACTCTTATTAAAAATCTCATTTAAATTTTGAATACTA
>NW_005054298.1:27375708-27403373 GCF_000277835.1 Geospiza fortis | reverse complement strand
TGAATAGGAGAGACCAGACTCAGGTGTGGCATGTGGGTGAGGTCCTGGGGTAGGACTCCAGCCTTAAACAACTATAAGTCATTTTCTTGAGCAGAAGAGGATTCTCTGGTGGTTATGGTATATAAGGGAAATGAAATATAATAGTTTATGTGCTTAAGGTGGGGAGGAGGTTTGCCAGTAGTGAGCTGCTGTAGGGCACACATTATAGCTGAGGATCTGGTAGGATTTGCTTCCTTCAAAAGCTTTGGTGGGACCCAATACTGCTGGGCTGGATCACTTGATTAATTGGCAGAATTTAACCTGCAGCAGACCCAGTGATGGCAACGGGGAACACCTGGGGCTGATGGCAATGAGGAACACCTGGGGCTGATGGCAATGAGGTACACCTGGGGGTGGGAGGGCTGGGCCAGCTTATATCTGCAGGAGCTGCTGCAGCTTGTGGCTCATTTTGGATGGTGCTGCTCGAGATGGAGGTAGGTCTGAGCTTCTGGAAGGGAGAAAGAGAATTAAATTGTTGGAAGTAGAGCTTGGGAGGAGATATGGAGGGGCTTTAGTAGTTCTAATGTGAGGCACACCCCTTCTTAGGTATGAGGATATGCTTTTTACAGATAGTTTCACAATAAGCAATAATTTAATGCAGATAATGTTACATCTTAATGGTATTTCAAGAGTTGTGGGAGAAGGTCTGGAAATGTGAGGAGGCAGGTGCCCTGTAGGATCGGTGGTCTGCCCTTTTGCAGCCATAGGAAGGACTGCTGGGCTTGGGTTGTTTGCTTGTTGTCCCACCTGAGTGGGTTGGTTAATTGCTCAAATGAGGTCTTGTAACAAAACTAGCTCGTGAAAATTTGGTCACTTGTGCTCTTTGTGAGTTTATGTGGCCAAACCTATCAAAATTATATAGAAAAGAATTTTAATGGACTGCAATAAGCAGAAGTTTTGATTATGTTTGTGGAATTTGTGTGGTTTAATGCTTTATGGGCTCCTTTGCCTTTGAGAAGTGGCCATTGATGAAAGGTTAGCACTGGGGTATCTCAGGAATGATCTCTAGGCAATTAATTTCACCTGGGAAAAAGCAAACAATGAACAGCTTTAATTAAGATACTTTATTTGAAAGCAGATTTATTGATGGTTTGTCTCAACTATGTATTTCATCATCTAAATCCTGTTGCTAAGCCCTTGTTTAGGGGATTCTGCAGGATCTGTTGGCTGAGCGTGATAATGATGGCTGACATAGCTCCTGTGTTTTCCACCAGGTACTCCTGTGATGAACCCCTGGAGTATTCTAGCATTTGGGTGAGTATCTGCTGAAAGAATAAATATTGTGTGTGGCCAGCTTTTAAAGTTTTGTTAGGTGTATTTGCCACTTAAATGTCTAAAGTAGCAAGTCATTGCTATTCACTCTTGTCCTCCATAGCTGGGTGAGGTTAACAGCTTGAATTTCTTCTGTGCACTGCTTCTTGAAGATCTGAATTTCTGTAGCAGCATGTGTTAATGTTGCTTCATTTTTGCAGGTGTTGGTAGGAAAAACTGGCCTAATTCACATCTGCATTTGCAGCCAGGATGCCACCAGGGTGGTTCTTCCCTAGACAGAGTTTATAGAGAGCCCTGATTTTCAGAAATCAGTTTAATTTTTATGGAGCTTCTTTTCCCTCTTCCAAGATTGTAATGGAGCTGGCAATCTATGGTTTTGGGGCATAGTGGAAGTGTGTTTAAGCCAGAAACTTATTTGGTTCCAGCTATGCTGAGTGTGTCCAGTGAAACTGCTCCACACGGTGCCCTTGAGGTGGTAGGCAGGTTGTCACAAATACCTGGAGGGTTTTTCCCTTTGGCATGGTTCAACCCTGCTAGTTCTGTGAGCCAGGAGTCAACACAACTTGAGTGCTTAGCCTTGGCCTTTTGTATGGGGAATGCATTCCAAGAAAAGTTTTAATTCAGTGTATCTGCTGCTGTTGTCAGACGCTCCCCATGTGCATGTCTTGATGGACCATGAAGGTGTTTGCCTTCAGTGAGGTCTGATCTAGTTATTCCTGTGCTGAGGTGTCACTCATTTTTGCGGTCAGTTGGGACATTTTTTCAGTTTAAAAAGCCTGAAATTCTTATTTCAGTTTCCTCAATAGAAATTGCATAGAAATAGAATATGTTCTGTAAGTAGCATAACTGGAAAGATAAAGTTGGCTTGTTAGAATCTCTGCTAAAGTAAAATGGTGCTAACAAAGCAGAACTTTGTGACAGCTCTAGGATAATGTAACCTTGTGGAGGGCTAAACAGGAGAGAAAAAACTGTAAAATTCCTGTTTTAATACATTATGGTCATACAAGGTCAAAGCATTTTGATTCGGGTCATTTGTTAAAGCAGGACCAACAATGATGATTTACTTTTTACCCTTCAGAAATCTATAGTACTAAAATGCATTTCTTTACATAAATCTTTGCAAATAAAAGGTGAAACAAGTCTCAAATATCAGTGCCTTGTGGTTCTTAGCTTACTGTGTGAAGGGGGAAGAATTCAGCCCAAGAGTGAGTTTGTCCAAACAGAGGATGTTGCTTTTATTGTTGTTTTTTAAATCTATGGGAAATAATTCTGCCTGTGATATGACTTTTTGAAATTGCCTGTATGGTGGGGAATATCCTTTTCTCTTTTCTGCTTTTTTTTTCCTGAAGGAGATAAGTTTTTGTTCTATGTTCAAAGTTATCTTTCTGAATTATGAATGCCTGTTGTTTACTTAGTTCTTGCTTGCTAAAAGACACTGATCTGCTGCTGGAATGTTCTAAAATAAACTTCTCCTAACTTCTGTGTTAATCAGCTTTTCTTCACAATAGAACATTTAGCAATACCAAATAAAAGTTTCAGACAAACTTTTACACTAAAAATCCCCTGTTCTGAACTACTAATTAGTAATTTTAATGTTTTGATTTTTTACCTTATTTATTCTATTTGTGGTAGTATGACATGATATTTAACATAATTATGCACTTCTGAATGTCTCAAGAATAGAAAAAAAATTGTATAGCTTCTGTTAAGAAATAATTATATTATTTACATATTTGGATCCCTTGGGGAAAATGGGTGACAAGTATTTCCCGGAAAGCTTGCCCATGGGCCAAGCAGTAAGGTTAGTATCATTCTCACCCCTGAGATCTAGCTGTATGCACATTTTCAATTAATATGAAATTATTTAAAGTCATGTTCTCAACATGACTTATGTGCTCAACTATGATCAGGGAAAAAAAGGGAAAAATATTTAAATTTAAGGGAGCAATCTTACTACAATGAAATGAAAGCACTTGATTTAAAAGGAGGGTAAACATGTGGCTCAAAGCTGATTTCCACTATTCAAGCTGCTTCCTATCTCATCTCCTCTTGTTTAATTTCATTGTAATCATGATTTTCTACTGCAAAGCCCAAAAAGACACAAATGTTGACACAAGTGATACTAGACTGGAATGCTCTGGATTCCTTCCTTATGTCATTGTTGACTACATGTGTTTTGGCAAATCTGAGTTTCTTTACCATTGTGTAAATAGTTCAGATATATGTCTATCTGTAAATTATTTCTTTATGATTCCTGATGGATTCAGTTGACTTGAAGTTATTTAAACATCAAATTTTAAGTGATATTAAGTAAAATGTTGGCCCCTGCTTATTTTGGTGTTGTTGTTTGACTCTGTGTGTGTACTTCTCAGCTGAGGCTTCTATCTGGATTTTTGCTGAAGTTTATCAGAAGGAGTAGAAGGAAGGTTCTAGCATAAGATGTATTTGGAATAGGGGGCAGAAGGCAGGGAGACTGAAAATAGCTGCAGCTAATAATTTTCCTTCAGAAAGGCTTAATTTTGGTCTGAGAACATGACTTCATTTCATTCTTGATAGCATTACTCCTGGGAATTCAAAACTTGATGAGGAAGGCATTATCCATAGCTCTGTGGGCCAGAAAGAGGAAAATCTCAGACTCCATCAGAAGGCAATTCTAACATTGTAAAGGAAAGTGCTGTAACAAAAGCAAACTTTGAGGATTAAATTTATATAATTATGGAGTGTAACAATGCAGAACACAGTAATTTCTTTAGCTGCTGACTGTATTGTCTGAGTCTTTGTCATACCAAAGTCCCTTTTTTTGCACCTAGCAAAGAACTATTCATGGCAGACATTGAACAAATTGCTGCTTTCACCAGCTTAAAACTTGTGAACTCATTATGTGAAGAAAGTTCTTACTAGAAGAACATGTAAAATTGCTATGTGTATGAGTGAGATATATAGTACTTTTCATTATATGGATTAGGATTATACTGAATGTTAATTTTGGCTGATGTACAATGATTTCAATTGTTGAAAGCAAAAGCAGCTCTTCAGTCCTGGAGTGTTTATCTTTGGGTGTCATTATTTCAAAGCTGAGAGTGCCCATCATAAGGATTTCACAAATGGCCACTGTCACTTGATAACGAAGCATACCATTAATTGTTTAAATGTAATGGCTGACAATACCTTAAATATGTAGTGGAAATGGGTACAGTTGTGCTTTACCTGGAAAAAAAACTTTTATGTTATGTTTTGGTTTGGTTTTTCTTTTTGTTGGATAACAGAAGGGTTAATATGCTACCGAGTTTCAATCCTCTGAAAACATGCACAAGAAGAACCACTCCAGAATAAATTTGGTCACTTCATAAGGAAATTTTAGTTGTGGTTCCAGTTTATCACTTTGAGGTGGAACTCTTGAGTGGCTCCTAGGTTTTAGACTGTGAGTAATTGTGCTTTTTATCTTTTTTTTACAGTGGAAAAGGCACCAGAATCAAAACAATTTTATTTAATCAGAGTTGGATTTTTTTTCTGGCTGGTGCCCATCAAGGTGCAGGCAAACTCTTTCTGAACTAAGCTGCTGATTTGCAATGTGTTTTAGTTTAACAAGACTTGTATTAGCTAGGCATTCTTAAACCTTGTTTTCTTTCTTCAGAGAAATAAAAAATTGAATTGGGGACAGTTAGTGTAATTTTCTCCAGCATTTGATTTTGTACCATTTTCTACCACAGGAACAGAAATTAAAATTAACTTTTTCTAGAAAGTGGGCACACAAGGCATTTTCAGTATCCAGCCTTACTTTGTGTCTTAATGAGGGGTGGAGTGCTTCCAGTGCAAGTGATTTTTGTAGACCAGTTAGCTGCATTTTATCTTCTTGGTCAAAAACCAACTTGGTGTCACAATGATGGCATGCATGAACCTCCCATGTGAATAATAGGCATCATTTTAGAGAGTCCAAAAGCACACTCATCTCTCAACATGAAGCAAGCAAACAAGATCCTAATCACAGAAGGGGCTAAAGAGTAATAAAAATCTGACATTGTGTTGTTGGCTGTCTGCATTATTTTTGACTCAGACATGCTGTAATGATCTTACACATTGTTTTGTTTTCAAGCTATAACAGTTTCATTTTTATAATCCTTGCCCCTGTTCTCTTATCTTGTAGCCAATACTGTGATTTCAGTTAATAGTTCAGTCACTTATTTTTTTGCTCACATGCCATCTCACAATGTCTAAAGATAATTTGTGCATATTCACAGTGAATTCCCTGAAAAAAAATCTTTATTGACTACAAAGAAGAGCATTCTTTTGTCTAAATAGCAAGCTTCAATCCAGGCTTTGAACTGAAGTTACTGTGAAGTTACCATTGACTGCTCAAACTTGTAATTTTCCCTTAGAAGTTGTTTTGTGAAAGAGCTGATACAGGGCTAGAAGGACCCCAGCCCTATTTATTACTGTGTGCTGACTTCCAGCTGGTTTTACAGGCTTATTCATTTTCACAACTGCCTTAAGAGCCCATGTAGCCACTTAGATGCTTGAATTTGGCTCAGCCTGGTGTGACCTTTCTGCATTATTCTGTGTTTTGCATGGAATTCTTTGTTTCTTCACTCTTAAAGTCTGGGAACCCCTTATATGCCTTCAGACCTCTTCTGTTGTTTACCTCACAATTCTACATTTCAGGCCTGAGTAGCAATTTTAATCACAGAATGGCTTGGGTTGGAAGGGACTTTAAGGATCATCTAATTCCAACCCCCTGCCACGGGGTAGAAATTAATCTGGTGAGGGTTTTTTGCATTGGGAGTGACCTTAAGGAGGATTTCTCCTTTCTACTTGTTCCTTTTGAATTTCATCCTCTGCATTTTTCAGAATATTAGTGACCTGATAACTGAGAGGTAGCAGAAATTACTAATTTTATTTTGTAACTGTTTTGAACACATTCTGTTGTAGTCAATTTGTCTGTGACAAACTTATTACTACATGATCCCATTGTCTTGGTCTTTTGCCATTGTTCTGATTTTTTTTGTTAGGTGAGGCTTTGTTTTTGGGGATTTTTTTTGTTTGTTATTTTTATTTATGTTTTTCACTGATGTCCAGTATGCATCCCTAGGAGAAAGGACATTGCCTTGGTATGTTTAATAATATGCAACACTATGGAGCACGATACAGAACTGGCTCTACTTTAGATAATGGGTAAAAATGAAAGACAGATGTGGTTTTGTAGCTGGTTATGAGGAAGTGAATCTGTTTGTGAGGCTGTGCAGAAAATGTGAGTGACATGACAATGCCAGCACCACTGTGCATGAAGTTGATGTGAGTCCTGTTGAAAAGCAGGAATTCAGGTTCTGGAGAAAAAACTGAAATTTGTAAGCATGGTGGGTTTATCAAATGAGGAGATGAGAATAAGATGTCAACTTTCCTATCCCATTTGTAGCAAGAGCATCACTTGCTCATGAATTTAAGTTTTTCCCCCTTCAAAGGACCACTGAAATGTACCAGCACATTATATTCAAAGTTCAGTCTTGATTTTGATCCTGATCAAAAGGATACACTTCAAGTGTTTTGACATCTAATCCTTTTCCCTGACTTTGATCATTTTAGACTGAGGTACAAGTAACTACTTCCACTACCTGTGTTAGCCAAGAATGAAAAGCATCTTATCTGCAGATAAATGGATGCTGCTGCTGCTTGGAACTTCATTCCCATGGTATTTCAGTGTAAAAGATGTCTCTGTCTCTCCCTCCTTTTGCCAACATTTGTCAGCACTGCTGTATTGTGTCATGAGGGGGGAAAATGTACTCAAAAATCTATTAAATAATAATTTGGGGAAAACAGATATGAAACCATCAGGGAGTGCATGTGAATTCTAGGCAGTACAATGGGAATTAGTCCCTTGAGAGTAATAGACAGTTGAAACAAACAGGCAGGCACTTTATGGTTGTAATATAAAATTTCTGATGAGGTGGTATCATTAGATCATTGCAAACTTTTTCTTGTGTCATAAAACAGAGCTGGTGTTTACTGGGGCTGATGTATTCACAATAAACTGTGAAAGAGGAATTTATGGAGGCAGCAGAAGACACTTAAATGTTGTTTTGTGCTGTTGAGTGCTCTAGACAGGCTCCAGAAATTGGTAAGCAGAGGTCTCACCAGGGTTCCCTCAGGTGCCAGAGGAGCCAAGAGGGTTCTAAACCACCTGTGATGGTGTGCTGTTGTCACCAGGTTCCTTGAGAAGAAAGTTCTTGCAGCTGTGCCAGTATGCTGGCCCCAAAGCTGTAAGGGCTACAAAATACTTATCTGATCAATTTATAAATTTAGGGGCAATAAATGCTGGGGAAAGACATTTCCTGGCTTTGTTTCTCCTTTTTTAGTGTGCCTTTGAAAATTCAGAAGAACTGATTTATGCACATTTCTGTTGAGGAATGTGGTGTCTAGAAGTAAATACATTAAAATAGTACCATTTTTTAGGCCATAAAATAACACTTGTTTCATCAGAACTTTTGTTTTACCTTGTATTTCTTCTTGTCCCTTCCTCAGACAATGTTACTAAGTTTTGTGAGAAATTATGCTCACTTTTAAAATTTCAAAGGTTTATTCAACCTTAACAAAAATACAACAAAGGAAAAATTACAGCACTAGGAGACTCTGTGACCAGCAGCCATGTGCTTATTAATTTTATGCTCTCCTTTTTATACCCTTGCCCTCTCCCAAAGTCTTGTCAGTCAACTCCTCTGCTGTCCCTTGGTGGAGATCACAAGAGGGCTATGGGGAGAACATATAAAAATAACATAACTATACATCTATAAAACTTAACATACTCATAATACTCATCTCTTAATTGTGAGACCCAGCCATTCCATTACTCATTTATAACAAGTTTGTATTAAGAAGCAACTCCTTCAGTGAGGAGCTTGTATTTTTTTTCAAAGAGATGTAGGGAAGTGTGGAGACAGATTAGTGATAAACTAAGGAATCCCTCACAATTCAAGTTTCAACCACAGCTCTGAGAAATTGCCTTCAGCATCTCTCTGTTTTTGTGGTTGTTGGCCTTCCTCCTGTGCATTTTTCCTTTGTCTGCCATCAGCTTTTCCTGCCCACTGCCCTCACTTGGTCTCTCTTTTCCCTGATGCAATCCTGTTCTTCCTCCCGAGCTGGATCTCTTGGGAGGGACATGCTAAGGAGAAAACTTTCTTGCTTACGGTCTTGCTAAAGAGTGGCATTTTAGCTGCTAGGAGGGACAACAGGGGGAATTAATCACTGTCAATGCAGATGAAAAGTGTCTGGCAAGGCTGGAATAGCTGCCTGGTGCCTGTGCTCCTCATGTGGTTTACATCTCAGTTCTGCTTCTGCTCCAGCCCGCGATGGGAGCTGGAAGAGCCCCCAGTGGCTTTGTGGAGCAAATAAGGCTGTGCATGATGCCCATAATGCTGGGGAGAGTTTTGTGGGACTGAGGCTGTTCTTTTTGTGCTTCATGGATGGCAGGACTGAAAAAGAAACAAGTGCCAGAAGGTAGTTTTTTTTCCCAGATAGTCCAAGTGTGAAATGTGTGGACTCCATTTATCATTTCACGTGAGTCTCTATGGAGACTGACCTGCTCATATTTGCCCATTTAGATTTCTTTGTTTGTTTTCCTTGACTAAATGTTGCCTGCTGGAACAAACATTGGTGAATCTGAATTTCTAAGCATGCAAAATGATAGATTGCTTTATTTGTTCAAGAAACGCTTTTGTAGGAATGTTTTAATTGTAATTAATATGGGGAGAGGGGAGGAGGGCTATAATTTGCTGCAGACATCCTTTGTAAGCAAAAACTGCACTGATGCCAACCATGAAGGTAATATAAGTGAAAAACAACTCTGTAATTTTGGAGGACAGCAATTATGTGCTTTATTTTACATACAGCTATATTAGAAGTCCATCCTTTGTGTTTCAGAGGATGTTTCTTTTCCAAGGCTGCAGGCTCTAAATCCTGACATGAACTTACCTCATGTTTACTCCATCACTAACTAGGTTTAGGGAAGACACAATCAATGTTTGGTACAGTTTGAGGAGGACTCAGTGCTTTGGCAGCTCAGGTGATACATGGATACATGGTGATATATGGATTTTCTGGTCACCCTTTACTGAGCAGTTACCTGGGGGGCTCTTGACCAGGGGATTTCCTTTGCTCCAACCTCCTTGGTGTCACTTCAGCCACCACCATACAGCTGCTTCTTAAATGGAGGCAGAGGACAGCACTTTAATACCTTCCTTTTGTGTGGTTTCTCCTTTCTTTTGAGAGCCATTGGAGACAAAACAGAGCAGACAATGCTTTCCTTCAACTCTGATTCTTCTGGTATTTGTTAGCAGCTTTCAGTAGCAATACAAACCTGAATGAGCCTGCCTTGGTGAATACCAAGAGCTCACCTTGGTCAAAGTTAACTTGGTGAATACCAAGAATTTTTTCTAGATGCTTTCAAGAGGTAACTAAGTCTTTAATTTGTCTCAAATGAAAATTTGAATGCTTTGTTTCTCTTTTTAAACCTATGTGATCTCCTGCAAGATTTCATATGTTAAACAGGCTGGCACTTAATAGCTGAAGCGGTTACCTGACACTACAGTAGAATTTCAGCATCCTTAAAATAGCCCAGGGAAGGACATGCTTTAATTCCTTTGACCTGCAGCATTTTAGTGGCACTTTTTGTTTTTCAGGAGCACTGATCCATTCCTCCAAAGCTTTCTGTGGCAACTTGTGCATGCAAGGGTGGAAGGGATGGGCTGTGATGAGTGCCGTAAAACTGAGGGCAGCAGAGAGAGATGCCTGGAAAATTCAAAGTGCTTGATTACCCCCCTTTCAATAATTTCTGTGAGGGAGGGAAAGGCAGCTCTTTCCAGCTTGGCTAGGCTTAGAATTAGCTGCTGGCTTCCTTTCACTGCCTGCACACCTTCATGGTACTGCTGCTGGCTTTTTAAGAGCTGCAGCTCCTGAGCAGCCAGGCTGTTCCTGTGTGCAGAGGGCCATCATTTCATCTCACCTTTACTTTGACTTTGGCAGCTGGGAGGAAAGGCTCCATGTTACCTCTAATTAGTCATTTTTGTTGTTGTTCTTGATTTTTTTCTAGTAAAACTTGTTTAATGTCAGCTATAATTTGCTTTGAATCCCTCAATGTTGTTGCTGAAGAAATGAAAGTTGGAGGGGGATGTGTGTTTGGTTTTTGTAAATTTTATTTTGCTTTTATGAAACAAGAAATTGATGAAAAAATATCTTTGTATCTTATTCTCAATGTATATGAGAAAACCTTAAGCTTTTGGAAGACCTGATCACAGCTATCTAAACACAGTGAGGATGTAGCTTGGGAGGCTGAAGATTTTTCTAAGTATTTTTATAAGCAGTTCTCAGTTTTGCATAATAACAGTAAAATAAGCTTATTTATGTTGATGTATGAAGCATTTGTTCACCTTTATTCATAATAACACCAGGAGAGGTTTCAATGCACTTGGCATTTCAGTGTTTCTGAAGGAGGTGGGGCACATTCCAGAATATTCTTGAGGAATGTGCAGTAAAAAAAATCCTTTCCCAACTCTTTCATAGCTATCAAAATTTTCAGTTTAAGGATGATGACTTGAACACTTGGATCCCTCCTGAAAAGGGGAAGGGAAGCTGTTAAGGTCCACAAGCTGTTGCTAACCTCCACCTGTTATGTTCCATTCCCTTTCCCACAAAGTGAAATTGCTTCATAAAATGCAGAGTTTTGTTGCCAGAGCTGTTCAGATATCAGCTCACTGAGGCTCTCACACACAGGTGATGGTTATTCCCTGAGCTCTGTGATGGCTCCTTTCTGCCAGAAAGCACTACAAGTACAAATTCTGCCCTTCTCCTGCACCTTGAGCTCATGGGCATCACTGCTTTGCCAGCAGTAGCTTTGTACAGAGGATAAAAACCTGGTTTTGCTGACTGAAGTCAGAGTTATATGCTCAACATCTAGTGCAAGGGATTAATTTTGTGTTTTAAGGTCTCTCAGTTTGGGTTTCACTGTGACAAAAAGATTTGCTCATCACTTACTCTCCATTTACAGCTCCCATCCTTTGTATTACAATGAGTCAACACTTTTCTGCATCTTTTGGAAGAACATAAAGACAGGTTGTAAAGAAAAATTTCTGTTAATGAAAGCAGACTTAAAAATCTCTGAAGGTGTTTATTTCTGTGATACTTAGCCTGTCCAGAACTGCAGAAAGCAGGAACCTTTTAAAAAATTTATTACCTTGAATATTTCTGTTAATAAAATAAAGATCTAAACTCATAAGCAATATTATAGTTATAGCAAGCTTTTTAAAGGTATATCTTGCTAAATATAGTGAAGGAAATGGTTCAGGTTCCCTTCTGTCCATTTTACTGGGGTGCTGGCTGCTGTTTGAGGAGGTAACATGAAGTTATGGATTTGAAGGTGGGAGATGAAAGCAAGGGACAGAATACAGCCCCAGCTGTGCCATGTATGTCAGTATTCCTCAATATTCTTGGATGGATGCCTGAAAGTCCAGCCTGTTGCACATAACTCTATTGAAATGGGCCCATGAAATGACATTTCAGGAGGAGTGAGGACCATGTTGCTGTGCTCAGGTTTATGCATGTGGTGCTCAGGCTGATGCATTTCCCATGGGAGCACACAGGGATGAGTGTCCTGAAGAAAAAAGGGAATTGGCAAAGTTGCCATGCACAGTGTTCTCCTGTTAGGTGCTCACAAGAGAAGCAGTATTTTCCAGAGTGGTGTGCCCCACTCAGATCTGTACCATGTAGTTTAAATTTGTTAATCATGGATACTGTGACACGTTACAGCTGCTGCAGTCAGTTTTTGCAGTTGTCTACTTTGCATTGTTAAGGAAAGTTTTTTTGCCCTTTCACACAGAGCTGGCTGTTGCTTTTGCATGCAAAATACTTACCTACTTCAACAGGAAAACTCCTTTCTCCTTTTCTTAAATTACTCTTCCTGCCATTACAACAGATCTTGAGCTGTATCAGGCTCAATCCCAAATCTAACTTAATGTTTGCTTTAAAGTCAAGAAAGATGTAAAGGAATAATGTTAGATGTTCTGTTGAAGTGGGTTAAGGATCTTCATCTCTTCCAAAAACATCATACTGATCCCTTTAGCTTGCTTTTACATTTTTTAATGGCTTATATTTTAATATTTCTGTGCTGTAACTGAAAAGATAGAGAACTTAAGATGTCAAGGAATTGATGAAATATTCTTAAAAATAATTTTTATAAGGGTATTTGACCACTTCTGCCATTCTAAGGAGCGATATTGGGTAAAACTATTCTATGACTGAACAAAGCAAAAGACTGTAAATTTTTTTATGTGTAGATTGTCACCCTGTTGTTGTTCATTCACATAAGGTTTTTTAGTGAGGTTTGTGTTTTTTGTTTGTTTTTTTTTTTTTTTTGGCGAGTGATTTCTGAACTACCACTGAGTAATTTACTGAAGCAGGACTATTTTGAAAGGAAAATCACTTTGTTTTAGCTGGACTTTTTAAATTTTTTTTTCCTTCTATTAGTGGTTGACATGGTATTTCACAGGGAATATGAGGACCTGAGCTCCATATTCACTAGAAATGTTGATAAATAATTCCTTCACCAGTTGGGTGCACTTCAGGGAGATACTTCAGGAAAGCTGCCACTGGTACTGGTAGAAGCTGCAGTTACATCTATTGGCAACGCCAGTGAAAATATAAATTGGAAAAGAAGGATGATAAGGAAAGAAAATGATGGCATTTTGTGCTGTGGAATTAAAACACTCTCACCAGGACATCAATATTTTCCAATGGCTTTTCACCATTGCCGCCAGTGGGAGATTTGCTGCTGGGTCCACAAAGTTCAGATTTGTGTCTGTTTTGGATTTTGATTTTCACTTGTACTTTGAGACAGAGATGTCACTGGAAAGGGACCCATTCATGATCTCCCTTCAGAAGAGCTGAGGTCCAGCAGGTGCAGAGCACACAGTCCAGAGCCAAAGCACCTCATGGGCTGTACAGCCACACTGAGCCTGGCTCTGTCCTCTCCTGCCCAAGAATCATTGCTCTACAGCTGGGTCAATAGGTACTTTTTTTCAGGCTTGGCCTGATAAAAACAGTTCCCTTCTATTTTGAATGCAAGAATCTGACTGCTTCCCAAAGCTGGCAAATATTTCTGTACTTTACTACAAAGCTGTCAAGGTGGAAGGAAGGCATTTTGTGGTTATGGTTTGATAGTCTGCATTCTGTCCCTGGTGTAGGAAAGAAGGGCTGCTGGAGGTCAGACGCAACTGAACTAGCAAGAGATGCTAAAATGGCATTGAAAACAGAACAAAAATATGCTGTCTTTTGGCATAATGTCAGTCAGTCCAGATTTTACAGGGTTCAAAGAAATATTGTTAGAGATCAGTGACTTCTTTTTCTTAAAGCAATTACTTCCAGCAATATTGAGAGACCTTGTAGTCCTGACATGGTTAGGAAAAAAAATAATTATCTGAACACTGAGAAAATACACCAGCATTTTTTAGCAGTCCCCTACAAGATTTTGCTCAATTATAGTAAGGTAAAATCCTCAGGTCAAGAATAGCTTTGCAAAGCATTAAGCTAAACACATATGTATTTGCCTGGTTTTGACTGGAGGATTAGTGATTTCTTTCTTTGTGAAACTCTACACTGAGCTCTTAATTAAGTTTCCCAGGCACAAGTGCACTTCAGGTGATCCAGAGGACCTTTAAAGGGCCTGCAGCAGATGGTGCAAAGTCTGTATTCCATGCAGTATTCTGCTGTTTTGTCTGTTAAATAAGTATCTAATTACTCCCAGTCTTATCTTATTTCAGCACAGTGTCACTAAATGCCTTACATGGCTGTGAGTGAGGTAATCCGTTGCCAATCCGATAAGCTTGCAGCTTGACTTTTTGGGAAGTAAACTTGCACCTGATGAGAATTTTCTTTCAAGTACACAAGAGCATCCTCCAGTACTTTTCCAGAGGCTCTTAACAAGATCAGTCACTGTCTTTCCCACCTAGCTTGTCTTTAGCTGTTCTCAATAAATTACTGTGACAAGTTTGGAGTGATTTTCTCCTTAAAGTTTCTTTCTTGGGGGCCAAAAGGTTTTTTATTTGTGATGTTTTACACTGTGATGGGCAAGAAGAGGCAAGCACTTCTGAAATCAAAGCATCAACTCTGCGTTTGTGGGCACTACACCATTAGTCTGTTATTTTTTGAACCGCACACAGGCAGGTGGTTGATGCAGTTTTTTCTTCAATATTGTCTAGGTGAGATCTAAGGTGTGAAAATAGGCAGGTTATTTCTGGAGACAGTATATAGATTTTTTTTCCCTCATTATGACTTTCAGTCTTGCTAATTCTGACGTGATATGTGAAAAGCTTGGCAATATTGGGGAGGTTTTCCCTCATCTCAGCCTTCCTGTAATCATCCTCTCTGCCTGGCAGCACACCTGCAGAGGAGGGATGAGGGCCACTGAAGAAAAAAGAAAAATGCATTGCTCTTATGCAGTCATGTATTGAAAAAGGGAGATGTCTTCTGATCAAAAACTTCACAATTTCTGGTCTCCAAATGGAATTTGCTCTCTAGCTCTGTCTTCAAAATATATTCTGGCTGTCACTGTCCTGAGTCCCTGCGCAGGCTGCTTGTCTTGCAGAAATCAGTGGAGGTGTGCAGGCAAGGGTTACACTGAGCTCAGGGCAGGATGAGGCTCTGGAAAATTACCCACACACCTTTACCTCAGTGGCTTTTCTCCAGTATTGAGTGGAAAAGATATCTGGGAGAAGCATATTGGTCTCAGTACTCAATGGGTGTTTTATTTTTTATATAATTAATATGCTTCATAATTGCAAGATACAAGCTGGTTTGATATTGATTAGTCAGCAGGTCTTAAGGCCAGTAAATATTGATTTTTATTTCCAGCTTTGCTGTCTTTTTTTTTTTTTTGAATGAATGAACTGGTTTCAACAGAAACAGCCATTCAATTAAAATGGTATGAAAGGCAAAACTCAAGATGAGCTCTGGCAGACACACTGTGCTGAGCATCACTGCAGCTCTTGTTCTTCTGGGTAGTCCCTCTCTGCTTCTGCACAGCAGAGTCATTTCTCCCATGATTTCCACCCTGAGCAGCAGGAGATGATCTGTTTTGTTTGAATGAAGGTTCAGGTTCAGACCAGTGCTCTTTAGGTTGTGTTTGAGAGAATGTCAAATGACATCATGCAATGCTGCCTTTTCTCCTTGAAACTGTATAGATGGAGCCAGTGAAGGGAAATGTCTCTTGTTCCTGTAGTTTTAGTCATTGTCCTTAATCAAATTCTCAGAACAAAACACAGGAAAAGCCAAGCTCACAGGCAGCCTAGCAACCTCTTTGACTTTAGTCTCTGAGTTCCCATAAATAGTTTACAAACTAATTGTCTTTAAAAGAGCAAGCCCTATTACTAAGGGCAAGATGTTGGATGTGTTTCTGGTAAATATGCAATTTAATCTAATAGCACTGTTGCTAGCTGTTAATATCCATGGATGACCTGTTTGGCAGGAGCTTCTGAGAGCAGAGCTGTCCTATTAACCTGCCAGGATATCTGCTAGACTCATTTTGAGAGCCATTTGGAAGAGCTTGAAGGAGATCACTGTAAACATCATAGTAGGATGCCAGGGAAGTATTACCAGGAGCAAATGTGCTGTTTCTATTTCACGATCAATTGTTAAAAAGGTCATTTATGTTTTTGCATTAGAAATCATACCAAGCTAAATAGCAACATTTTGCCTCCCAGTTCGTAATTTCTGTAAAGCTGGATAAAAGCTTCAGCTGCAGACCTTGAGCTTTATCTCATTCTGTGGGTTGAAAATCCTGAAGCATTTTTTTCTCCCCTAAAATATTATCCTTTCCTGACTTTCAGTGTGTCTGCTGTGGCTCTCCATCTCCTGGGTCACACTTTTTCATATAATTTTGTCCTTGTACTTTATCTATCACACTCAATACCAGACAGAGATATTTCTCTCATTCCCTCTCCTACCTTGCTGAAGTTGACCTGTTTTTAATACCTGTGAAATAATTAGATCCTATTGTTCAAAGAGATGTTATGTTGTTGTATACAGAGATAATTTTCAGAGCTTGAACTGTAGCAAATGTATAATTTAATTTTCTATTTAGGATTGCCACTACAGGATGTTAAACTGCTGCTGCTGCTGTAAGTGGAGCTGCACCAAATGCAGTAATGAATTTAACAGCCATATATGTGCTATAGTAAACCATAACAAGTCAATTTAGGATTTTGTCTCAGGAAACACAGAGTGGTTTTATTAAAAAGCATTCACAATTCACAACTGCAAACTATTCTGTCTTTATGTATGAATCCAAGAATTAGGGAAGTGCTTATACATGAGTGTAAGGACTTATTGGCAACTGCAAGAACTTGCTCTTTTATTTGAACAGTAAAACTTCAGAGGGAATTAGTATAAGTAAACTTTTTTTACTCTGAAATATTTTCTAACTGTGGAAGCAGCATGACTTCAAAATATCACTTGCTCAAGTGTTTTTTCAGGCAATGCATACTGGAACAATCCCCATGTACATTTGTCAATGGGCCTTTCTTTTATTTAGTTTTAATTTTTTTTTTCTAATTCTCTCAGAATTTGAACAAAAGTTAGAATATATGAGTACTTAACTCATTTGTTTATGATTCTCTGAAAATCACTAAATAACTGAAAGGAAAAGTGTGCATGAATTGAAAATTGGAGAGTCTCTGTGATCCTAACAAGAAGTCCATCATGAATTGAAAGCTGTGTGAAAAGCCTAGTTCTTCTCAGCAGAAGCAGTATGTTAGACTTCCAGATGATTTTTTTTTAGGTCAAGTTTTGTATTCACAATTCTTGTGTTAGAGAATCTTGATACTTTTATATATCTGAGCTCTTTTCCAGTGATCACATAGTGATTATTTCATAAATGAGCTGAAATATACTTGTAGGCACATCCACACCATAACCTCAGGAAAAATATCAGTGTCCATGTCACAGGGTAAGAAAGGAGATATCCTTTTAATAATGTGTTTCCACAATGACACAGGGAATTTATAATTTGGGAATAAAACAATCAAAATTTGTGTTTTCCACTACAAACCAAGATTTCAGTTTTCAGCTCTCTGATAAACTCAACAAAAGGTAAGGGAGCAGAATTTTTACAGAAGAATCCTTGTGACTCACAGTATGCTTGGCACTATGATTTATGCCATGCATGCACAACTATGGTTTTTGTGCTATGATTTTTGCCCTTTTTGTGCAGAAAGGAGTAGCTCAAATGTGCTCAGGAGAGAATTTCCAGGTGCAAACCCCATTTGTCTGCCACTCCTGTTTCTACTCTTCACAGCAATCACAGTTACTGTCGTGTCAGCTCTTTTAAGAGGAGAAAGTGTCATATATTCTTTTTCTAGTGATGACTTCATAACCAATGTGAAAAATCTCGTTCTGCATGGTGAGGGAAATCATCAATGAAAAAGGTTTTTATAGCTTTCCCAAATTATACTGCTTTTAGCTAATGCTAAGTGATCCTTGCTGACAATGCCAGGTCACTTTAGCCAAAAACATGGAGATTACCTGCATAGCATCAAAATAATTATTGTAAGATATTCCTATGTTAGACATCCAATCAACATTTTGGCCACAAAAATCATCCAGGTTTTAGTGGAAAATGTCTTCTATGACAGCCACAAAGGTGAGGTCTAGATTTCCTTCTGGGATCTGAGATAACTCCTCTGGTTTATACTGGTACAGGTACTGCAGCAGCAGAATGCAACAAGGTTCAGGCAAAATTTATCAAAGATTTGGGTGACCCTTTTTATGCCTGGGGCACTTTTAAGCTAGTCCATGTTCCTTTGGGAGCCTGAACCCTCAGAAGGCTCACCAGGGAGCAAAGGCTGAGAAGTCATGCAGGCTTTCATGATTCCTTACCATTTTCCATACCTGTGGTTGCCTTTCTCTCCTCTCCTGCCTTGGGCAGGTCCTGGGGCTGCCTGTGTGCTTTTGGGGCTGCCTGTTGCTTTTGGGACACTGTCAGGAATGTTCAAGGGTAACAGGCTGTCCTCTGCAGATTTCTTCTGAAAATGAGAGTAGGAGGTGGGTGGTCAGTGAAGGAATGTGAGTGAGTTAATTTGAAAGGTGCTTCTTCACTGGTGTTAAGCTGTACATTTGCTCTTAAATTAATTTCTTCCTCATCTTGGCTCCATGGATGAAGCCATCTTAGTTAAAACTTTAAAGAGTTTCCCATCAAGGTGTCACTTAACAGGCTGCTTTTCAGAGAGGAGAAAACCAGTTCCTGTCTGTCCTTTACTCTGAGTGTTTGCAGAGGACGAGATTAATGTGCTTTACATGTTCAGTCATGACCGGGGATATGGTTGTTTGCTATTTCTTGGTAACTCAGCTCATGGCTCTTCCCCACTCAATCCTGAGATGTTTGAGATATAAGAATTTTGTAAATATTCATTGATAGTTGCACAGCAGTACTGAATTCGTGGTGGAGTTGCAAAGGTTTTTTTCAGTGTTAAAAGTTAATTTCCACATATTTTCCAAATGTGCAAAAAGAGATGCTCTGGCATCAAAGTACTGCCTGTACTTTGCTGTCCTCAATTAAAAAAATAGAATCTGCAGGTTACACAGTAACATTCTTCTTGTGGAAATGATGGCAAACCTGGAGGGGGTACAAGAAGCATCCTACTAGACACAAAATCAAATCTATATATGAAAAATCTGATGTTCATTTGGTTTACCAATGGATTTGTTAAACTTTCTGATGTGCAATTTAAAAAAAGGCAAACACTTAAAAAATCCTATGTTTGCGGTTTGCTTGCTGTGGGAGTGATATCTGTAACTTGATGTTGTCAGAAAGAAGTGGGAGATGGTAGCTCAGGAGCTGCCAGAGCAGGACAAGAGGGAGGATTCCTGAGCTCTGAGCAGAGGACTGAGGTGCACAGAACTCCCTGAGGTTTCTCTCACAGCCTCCCCAGGTCCAGGTTCTGGGCTTTGTTGCAGGGACACAGGAAAACTCTGGATGTGACTGCAACTCAATACTGAAGTACTCCTGCAAAAGGCAATTTAATTATAAAATGTTTTTAATGTAAGTGCCTTATAGAGGTCACCCTCACCCAAAAGCTGTTCATATCCCCTTTGCTCATGACCATATGGATCTTTTGTTAGCTTGTGTTTGTACACAGCAGTTGTACAAATCTTGATCATAAAGGTAGTGTTTGGTCAAGCAGCTGTAGCTGCTCTCAGTCACCACCCACCTCCTCTAAGCTGCTGTGTACTTTTACAGGAATCATAAAATAAAACAGTTGAGGTGAAAATGTGGTGTGATAAAGGGCAGCCCACGCAGCAGGTGAGGGAAGCAGCAGAATATACTTGAAAGGAGGAAAGATGGTGCACCAGAACATACTTTGTTCATGCACTTTCATGATTATTTTATTTGAACTCTTTCTGAGAGTGGCTGTAAGTGCTCAGTGTTTTTCACCTTTCCCTTTAATAGCACCTGAAATATGAGAATCAAATCTACTTCTTCCAAATTAAAGTGAAATAATGTAGCATATGACACTCCATTTTCTCTGGTGTACATCCAAAATACATATGTTCATGCACAAACATGCCTACACACTATTCTGGCATTAAAATAATCTGCTTAGTAAGTGATTAATGTATTTCCATTCATGTGCCAGGTTTGTCTGAGCAGTTTGTGACAAGGATAGTGCGATCATGGACAAGAATTTAGGGGAAATCTGTTGATAGTCACTCTCAGAGAAGAGTAGCAATGCAGACTTCAATAAGTACTGGAGAACTCCACTGTTCTCCCAAGTGCTTACAGATTGTGGGGCACAATTAACAAATTTAAACACTTTTTTGCCTAATGTGCTACTTGGAATCTGGAGGCCATACTTGTTTTCAAAAGAATGTTGAGCCCTTTAGGGAATGTCTTTGGGACCTGCAGCTCATTTCTCTGGAAAAAAAAAAATTGCTTTCCATGGAGATGTTAGGAGGGATCTATCACAATCAGCTTAATTATTATGCCAAAGAAATTTGGGGGAGCTGTGCCTTCCATGCAATGCTGAGTGTAAGATGTGAAGCTGTAAAAAGGGAGTGGAGGGTACCGAAGTCGCCTCACCTTTTTCTATTGGGCAGTAACAGCAAGTATGCCCCCTGGGGCTGCATGCAGGCACTCTGTAGGCAGGTTTTGGGTTGTGTCTTGGATGCTCTGCAAATTCTTCTCTGCAGCTGTGGAAACCTTCCAAGTTCTTCAGTTAGACTCTGCGCTTTCCTGCCTCACTGATCCTTGTGGCTCCTGTGTCTCTTCTGCTACAAGTACTGCTCCCTTCCTCTCTGTACAGCAGTCTTTACTAGAATGCCAGTTTGGTGATGTTAGATCCTTTTGGGAAATGTTTTCCTTCAGCATTTACATCCTGGGCACTTGTTCTGTTCTCTTTCTTTTTGTGTGCTGGTCAAAAGATTTTTACCTTGGGCAGAGTCTGTTGTGGACACAGGAGCTGCTCTCCGCATCACAGCCTCTGAAAGCCTACAGAATGTACAAAAAAATGTGCCTTTGGAGGCAGGCAGAAACAAAAGGGTCATTAAGTGCAGAAATAGGGCTTTCTCACTCCACCTCAGCCGAAGACCCGAGCCTTGTGGCAGTGGTGTGGGGGCAGCAGATGGCAGAGTGTGAGCAGCACGGGAAGCCATCAGGAGTCCCTGGGAAGTGACTTCCATGGCAAAGGAGGGGACATTTCTGCCAGCACAGAGAGCAAGGCAATCATCTGTGCAGCCAGAAAATAACCTTCACCTTTCCTGGCCCAGCCTGACACTGCAGTAAACAAGCTCAAACTGGGAAAGGCACATGGTAAATGTTGCAGATGAAGTCGTAAAAGTCTGTCAGCCACTGCAGTTCATGTCTTTCATAAAAGCTGTGAAGAAGCAAATGGGAAGACAGGGACTGGCCAGAGCATCAGTGCAAATCAATCTCCTTTTCACCATCTCAGGGAAAAAAGCAGATTTGAAAGACCTGCTGAGCAGATATCTTCTCAAAGATAATGTGCTGCCACATGTTAGTGGAACTTGCAAAGCAAGATGGGGTCCAAAAAGCTTGAGTGACTCGGGGGCTAGTGGAGGGATAGAATTTTTATTCTTTTTTAACTTGGGCTTTCAGCAAGCCTGCGATAATTCAGTGATTTGCTTTCTGTAACTCTTCAGTGCTCTGTTTGGAACTGCTATGCACACACTGAAACAGCTTGCTGTAGTTTGTGCTGCTGCCTGGGTCTGTTTTATTTTACCAAAACTTGTGGAGGAAGCACTAGTAGTAGCCATTTTACAGTGATTAAAAGGAAATATTTCCTTGGCTTTGGAGCTTTTAGGGGAAATCTTAAACTGAGTTAGAAATGATTTTTCTTGTCATGAGACAAATACCAGTTTTGCTGGCTAGTTCCTCACTGGAGGCTCTCTGAGCCAATCTTCCAATGGATTTTTGAGAAAAAGTCACGGAAATTTATATATGTATGGAAATACATATTAGATGTTTTTGAAGCTGAATTAACTTGTTTTTGATGCTCGAGATTGGATTCCCCCTGTTTCTTTCTCTTTCTTGTGGCTTTTTACTTGCACACACCTTCCGTGAGCCAGGCTTTGCAGTGGTGCAGTGGGTTTGAATGGGCTGAGAGGTGTCTGTGGTTGCCAGGGTAAGGACAGTGGCCAGGGCTGGCAGGAGGAGAGGAGAGCCACCCTTCTCGCAGCTGTAGGAAGTTATTTGATGAAACCACATATTTGTCAGGTGTGCTCTGGTTCTGGTTTTAACTTTTGGTTTCCTGAAAATCAAGGGGGAAACTTACTAAGCTTGCCTCTGGAAAGGAAAAACAAAAGAGAAGATTTTTGTTTTCTGTTGTTTTCTAGTCTGTCATCTGCTCTGTAGGATTAGCAATCCACCACAGATTGCTGTAATCCCTGGGCTGCTGCTAACGCAAAGCTTTAGCGCTTCTCCTAGGCAGGAATGGGTGATTCTCACCTTCCAAAGTCTCAGTTCCTGCACAGGGTGATGAAACCTCACCTCTCTGAGTGAGCTGAGCCTGCTGGTTAAGTGACCCTGTGGGGGAAGAGCTGCTGAGAAATTTGTTGGGAGCAAAGACAAAACCTCCCAATTGACTTCAAGAGGATCACATTTTTTGGCTCTTGGCCACAAATGTTTAATAGCAAGTCAAGCTTGGCAGAGCAGCTTTTCTGCCCAGAGCTGAACTGGTAAGTCAAATTCCCTACTCTGTGACAACTTAATTTTGACTTCAGGCTTGGGGACAAATCACAAAGGAACACGAGTAACTGTGCAACAGCTGTCACAGGAGGAGGGGGAAAGGAAAATACAAAAAAAAAGAGACCTGTGTGTAAGTCATGGCATATTACTTTAGGAAGCAGAAAACTTGCAAAAGCGTCCCTGGAGCAGAATTGCTCATATTTCTGAGTTTTCTTTCATAAAAGAAATCCAGCTAGTTGTTGAACTAGACAGCTACTTCACAGATGTTAGCTTGGCTACATCTCTAACACAGTTCTGGATGTAAGGGAACACATCACATGTGCTGTGTACACAACACAAATTACATGTTTAACTTGTCAAGAAAAAGGATTTTTAACATAAGGCAAAAGCAGTAAAATGGTTCTTCTGGGACGTTTTTGGTGGTTAAGTTTTCATTAAAAAATATATATATAGGCTTTTGCATCTCTGGGTTTGGAGATGAGAGAGAAATGACACTGAGCTTGCAGAGCTGCTTGTTCTCAGGCTGAAGTGTGCAGACATGAATGTGCTTTCAAAACAAGCAGGAGAAGTGAGGCTGTGCTGCCAGTGGAGAGACATAAGTGACTCTGTGAGTTAAAAGAGCATTTGCTGTGGTAGCTGGCAGGGAACTGCAGGAAGAGAACAAGGAGAAGTTGAACTAGAAATACAAACTGTTGGAAATAGAAGGCTGAAAGATCAGGTTGCATCAGTGCTTACCAAATGTCTCAAATTGAAAGTGGGAAGGGAAGAAAGAAAGCAAAGATACAAACCTTCCTTTTCCTCTCAATCAACTCTTCACTTTTTGAGGACATCATCTTCATTCAGAACTTTTTGCTCTCCTGAATAACAGTTAATTCAGGATGAATTACTGTGCTTGAGAAGAGCTCAGCCTCTAGTTGTTTAGCTGTTAAATAAGCTGAAAGTTGGGTAATTTTATTTATTTGGAAGCACAGTTCAGAAAACACCACTCACAGATTCTAGCAGACCATCACCACTGAAGGAAGAGAAGCAAAGGGAGAAACCAAGTTGGTGAATGAGGAATTGTGATGATGCTGGAAACGGTAGACTTAGTCACAGATGGATGTGAAATTATTTTCCTCTCATCTTTGTGCAGGGAAATTCATTTTTGCCTACATACAGCAGAGCAGCTTTGAAGCAGCTTTTCACATGTTACATAAATATGTATGAAAAATGTTTATGACAAGATTAATCCCTTTTTGCATCTCAGTCTTGCAGGCAGCCTCAGAATGCATTTCAAATGCCAATCAGAATATGAATATCTTTACTTGAGCCTGTTGTAAGATGCCCTCACCAAAGGCAAAGGGAAGATAGAGTTCAGATCAAAACCCTGGCTCCAACTACCTCCTAAATCTGTGCCCTGCCTGCTCTTACAGTGCTGTGTGTGCTATGGACAGGAGCTAGGAAAGTTTTCCAGAAGTTTTTCATTTCTTTGACTTTCTCTAGTCTGTGCAGTAGGTAATACTGACCCAGATCTCTTATTCAATCAATCCTTTTCCCCAAATTAGTGGAATGTTATAGCTCTTCTCCCTGCCTGTGCTTACATTCTTGTTTTCCAAGTTTGTTTGAACTAATTCCCAGAGAGCTTTCGAATGTGCTAACTGTATAGAATACATTACTTTGCCATCTGTTTCAGGAAAAACACTTTTCCCATTCCATTCCTATCCTGTAATTATTGAAATTCCACAGTGAACTCTGCAAAGCACAGGTATTTGTAGCCTTGTAAGCATACTTTCTTTTGTTTCAGCAAGTGTACACAAGGAAAAAATTTTGTTCAACTTCTGCAGATTTTTTTCTTAGTGCTGGACAGATATTTACATGATAGTCTAATAATAAATTTGACTCTCTTGTATAAACATTACTCATATGTTGGGGGTCCAAGTAAGATATTTGATTTGAGATTCAGCTCTTGTTGTGGGAAAAAATGATTTGGGGTTCAGGTTGTGTGTAAAATTTGTGCCTAGTCCAAGTCAGCCCATTTCCCCTGGAAACCCAGGTCCTGCTAAATGCATCTTTCCTTCCCCAGCTGAGCTGTAGTCTGGACTTCTGCATGGACTGCGCCAAACATCTAATTGTGAGAAACAACCCCAAAGAACTATTTTAATTAAGTATTTTTAAATGCTACTTTTCTGTTCTGTGTTTTAACCTTAACTTTTTTTAAAACTTTCATGGACTGCTACAGAGCAAGAGAAAATGGGAGTAAGGAATCACCAGGCATGTGAAAACTCATGGGTTCTTTTATTAACTGCTCTCAGATTTAGGTGCAAGTAATTTTTTAGGGTTTTTTGTTTCTGTTGCTGGAGAAGAAGGCTTGGAAGTGGATTCTAGATTTTTTTTTTTTTTTTTAAAGTGCAGGCAGAGAACTTACTAGTGACTGAGCTGAAGGTCCCCTAGGAGCTAGGGGTGCTGCGGCAAGGTGATCTCTGGGGTGCTTGTGGCCAGGCAAGCTCAGTGTCCTTTGGTGCTTTGGTGCAAATTCTGCCAGGCCCTGCTGCAGCCTGTGGATTTCTGGGCTGAACCAGACTTCAGGCTGAGCAGCTGTGTGCTGGCAGAACCTTTTCCAGCACAATCCACAGTGCTCAGGTCTAAAAGAAATCAATGAACCCTCCAGAGTGAGGCACGTAGGCAGTTTGTCACAGCCAGGGCTGCTGTGCTCTGTCACTGAAACACATTTGTGGGCATGTCCTCAGTGATCAATGGCAACAAGGATACTTCCATGAAATCACTCTTCTCTGGGATGTCAGACCTTGCTTTTCTGTGGTTGACATGAGGGATATGGGTTTGGGTTAAAGCAGAGAAGCAAAAACAAAGGTGTATTTTCTCTCCTCAGGGTTGTTCCTCTCCCCTTTCTGGTAATCACAGTCATGTAAGGCCCCTGGTTTTCTGAAGGTGTTGGTGCAAGTGGGAAATGTACTCCTAAAACTAAAATATGAAATATGTAAAACCTGGCTTTGGGTAATAAGGCATACCTGAACCAGATCAGCTCCTCCAGAAACGTCTGAAAACACAAACAACACTGCAAAAACAACTGAATCAAAATCCTTTGTTATGTAGCAGCCATCCCAGTATACTATAAACACTTTCTTAGTGAAAAAATTATTTGTTTTCAACTCTTCTGGAGCTGTTTTGGCAATATTCACTGTGAGGTTTGAGGTGTTTATAGCACACCTGCTGACACGAATCCAGTAATGGATTCATAGGCACAATCTAGCCTTGTTATTTTTAAGGTAGAGTGGTTAATAAGCATGAAGTAATACAGGAAAATTGCCTGGTAAAATAAGCTTTATGCTTAATTTTAAGAAAGAGTAACCTAGTGTGTTGATTAGAGCTTTTCACAAAGAAAAAACTAATTTTAAAGAAGGATTTTATTTTTTTTTATTATGAAGCATTTACATGGATGCAAATTGTGGGTTTCCTTGGAGAACCCTGTCCCATTTGTTTAGGTTTTTTTTTTCCCCCTTTGATCTAAAATAATTTGATTTTGGTTCAGTGTGGGTACAAAATGAGTCATTATTTATTGACCAGAGGTATTGCGTCTGAAGCCTATGTGCAACCAGAGGAAATTCTAGATGAGGAGAGACTGCTGGAGACTTGTCCCGACTTCTCTTAATAAAAAGAGCCTGGGTGAAATTGTTTAGGGTGCTGTCAGGTCATGTCCAGAATACTGCCATCAAGGGATATGAAAAATCAAATGCTAATTATAAGGAAGAGGTTAGGATTTTCTGTCAAATTGTGTTCCTGGAAAATCTTTTTTTGATTTCTGCATCCTTCAGAAGTGTTTTCAAATATATCCATATATTTATGATCTGTAGGGAGCAAGTTAAATAATTTTAATTTTTTGGTTTTGAGTGTGCTATTGAGAAAATAACAGAAACTGGTTGTCTTGAATTTTTGTTGAAAATGGTGGATCTTGGCTTGAGGACAGTTTGTTCAATACCTGGAGGAGTCACTCTTCCACAAACTGCTGCAAGTTGCCTTCAGAGCAGCAATATTTATATGTGCTGCAAAAGGTAGGAAAGTCTGGAGTTTGAGTGACTCTGAAAGGAGTAAAAATCTTAATAAGAAAAGTTCAGTTTAGACTTTATAATTACAAAATTTGTTTGGGAAAAAAGTGCTCTATTGCTTTCTTCCTGTGTTTACCACAGTTAACAGAAACCTAATGATTTTATGCATGCCTTTTACAACAGGAGGTATTTTTCAGGATTTTCATGTTGTAGAGTTTTCTGTCTGAAATACATATAATTTATAGTTTGTTCAGAAATTTCCCCTTTGATATAGATAGCCAAAGAAATAGGGACTCTTTTCCCCTGATCATGAGAAAAATAATCTTAAGGGCTTTCATGTTGAATTTATCTTAAAATGTTTGGGGATTTTTTTCCCACTGAGTATGTATCAGGGGAAATTTATGAGGAATTTTTAGGTCAATTCATTTCTACAAATTGAAGACTTGTGCATCTACTTAAGACTATTTTGATAAGAAGTAACAATACCCCACATATTGGGAATACTAACAACTTTGTGATGGGAGGGAGTTAAAAAGGCATTTCCTGTAAAAATTTTACTCTAACAAAGCACCCAGTTCCACTTGATTGTTAAAATCCTCAACAAATGACAGTATTTTATTTATTGATCAACACTTCCAAACATAGTTTTGCACAGAGAGTTTCAGCCAACAATCAGCTTTTCCCTGAGTGAAAGTAGTGCAAATTCCCTGCAGGAGTTATATCTCTTGTGAACAATACCTCCTCAGAGTTGTTTTTTTTTAACTTTTCTTTTGAAATTTAAAGGCAGAAAAATCATATTTGTTAAGAAGAGTTAATTTTTTTTTAATCTGTTGGGTTGATTCAGATCACTGGAAGGGCCCCTCTGTGTAAGGCTGCCTCTTTCTGGGGGGCAGCTTTCAGCATGGCATCAGGCTGATGTGCAAAGTAAATTTAATCAGGTACTGACATGACATTAAAAGTCAAAAAAAGAAATTAAAGACATTGTAAAATGAAGGACAGCAGGAGATTTTTGTAAGCTAATTTTATTTTGACCAAGAGTGAAATGTAAGAGGTGTTTTTCTTTCTTCTCATTGAGTTCCCCA
>NW_005054298.1:27358248-27375698 GCF_000277835.1 Geospiza fortis | reverse complement strand
ATGAATTTCCAGTGTATTGATCAAGTAATTTTATCTGATTTCTTCTTGAGAATTTAGAAGACAATGCATTGAGGAGGGATATAAACAGCATGAATAAGAGTCATCTACTCTTGTCCCAGCTACATTAAAGATTCTGACCTGGAGTCAGCCTCCCTTGCTATGTGCATTACCAGGGCACCCCCTGGCTTCCAGAGCTCCTCAGCAGGCAGAACCATGCTCTTTTTTTTTCAGGTGTAGCAGTACTGTATGATTTGTGGTTGGCTTTAAAAATAAAAACAGCTTGTAGAGATTTTATTGCACCATTTGTGTTTTAATAGGTGCTCTAATAGGGTTTTTAATATGAAAGGAAATTACCCAAATATTGTAGTCAATGTAACTGAGTAGTGCCATTCTTTTATTGTTTTTGTTTTCCCAAGGTGATTAAGATAGAGCTGGATCACTGTGTTGGATGTAGAGGCCCCTCAGGGAAATGTCTTCATAAGAAGGGTGGATTTTGCAATTTCTCACAGCTGAGTACTTGGGAGCGCCCACGTTGGATTCTTTGAGCGGCAAAAAGCTGGGGATGGACTGTGGGAGCCCCCCCAGAGCTCTTGCACTGCTTGGGCTGGGCTGTAATTGTTCTGCCCTCCTTCTTCTGTAATTCTTCTGCCCTAAATGTGTGCACTCTGAATGTGGGGCTCTCAGCAGTACCTGTCCTATGTGGTGGTCCCTTCCTGGTGTGTCCTCCTGCTTCCTGAAGTGGAATCATGGAATCACAGAACAGTTTCTGTTGGAAAGGGCCACTTTGGGCTTAACTTGAGACCAGAGGTTTGGAGAGGGGCCGGAGCTGAGCAAGCCAGAGCCATTTGCTGGGGAGTTTATAAAGCAGCAGTGTCCCTCTGGTCTTACTGGTTCTTAGCACACTCCACAAAGGCTGGAGGAACAAAACTCTGCTGTGCTCTTCAGTGCCTGTCCACATCATCAGACAGACTATTGCAAACCTCTGCTGCTTCTTCAGACTATTGTCTCTTGGCATTATGATTTTAGTACAGATTTTCCTCCTCCTATCTGTTCTTATGCTGCAGATCACACAAATTTGTTTTAGAAGCAGTTTTATGTCCATCACAGAGGTGTAAACCCATTGTCTTGTTTGCTGCTTTCCCCCTCAAAACTTATAATTTAATCCATGTATTCCCTGAAGTGGCCATGTGGCATTTTCCTTGGCTGATTTTCATTCACCAGTTTGAAGGAAGGATAAGCAGCACTAGAGAAGTTTCCAGATGGAGCCATAACATCCTGGAAGAAAATAATCTGGCTTCATACTTGCACTTCAGTACTGGCAGCAGGCTTAAAAACCCACCATGAATCCATGGCGTTATTTGCTAATTGTTTGTCACATATAATCCAGAATAATTTCTACAAAAATGTCATTTTACAGGTGACTTGAGCAAAGTTAATTAATGGGTTTCTAGTAGTGTACTATCTTTGCATCCTCCATGTAGTATCAGTCATGGTACCAAAATTTGCATTGCATTTCCTAGAAATTGCTGCAAGGGGAGAGCCAGGAGGTTCATCTAATCCATCTTTGGTCTTTGGGTGATGGGAATTAAATGTTCCCTGGTGCTTCTGATAGAAATGGATTTTGGAGAAAAGTGAGGTGAAGTCCACAAGTCTCTGCAAATAATTGAAGTGTGTTGTTTTAATTTCCTCCTGTGTTGGCACATTCCTGAAGCTTTAAGTGCATCTCTTTTGTCCAAATTGAGCTAATGAATGCATTCTTCAAGTGGAACTGGTAAACTGTTGACTGCTGTCCTCTTAGCACCATTTGGTATTTTGTCTTTCAAGGCCACATGACATTCTACTTTGCCTCTCTTGCAGAAAACTGCTTTCCTTCAGCTGTTCTTGAAATGGTGTTTTCCAGCTCTTGATGTCTCTTTCACCTTCTCTAAACTCACCAGGAAAGCTGTTTAAAAACTTGTGCCAAAAACTGGGCTCAGCTTTCTGTGCCTTTTAGAAGGCACTCTTCACAGTTGGTCACTGTGCTCCAATGACAACAATTCAGCCCTCTTGGTCAGGATTACAATTTTCCATTTAATATCTGTGTGTAGACCTTTTATTTTCTAAGCATGCCTTCATCAATCTTCTCTTTTGGTTTTGAACCCTTTTCTTCAATTTGTCAAAATCAGTTTGAAGTCTGAGCTTGTCCTTGAAAGTTCTTGGAGCCACTCCCAGTATTTTGACCCTTCTAAGTGTTATAGTTGCCTGATTTTATTATGTTAGCCAATAAAGAAAAAAAGAATATCTGGAAATAAAAAGAAATTTATAAATAAATTGTTGAAGGTAGTTGAGCCTGAGGCTGAACCCTTTTCAAGACCAAATGTAAGTCTTACAAGTTGACAGCAAACTACTGATGACACATTTAAAGTACAATTTTCTGGGAGCTGTGCCCTGTTTCATGAGCTTGCTTAGGAAACTGTCACCTGAGGCAGTGCCAGAAAGCCCTCTTGAATTCAGGACACATCACAGCTGCTGCTGTCCCATGTCTGCCAGGCCACTTACCCTGCCAAGGAAACGAAAATAGCTCAACATGGCCTGTTTTCAGCAGTTTTATTGCTGCTTTATTACCTTGCTCTTTGCCAGGTGCTTATAAACTGTTTAGCAAACAGCCTTTTTTAGGGATTTCTGGGCCACTGTGGCTTTACAGCTCTGCTGATGGTGCTGAACAAGAAACGAGTGCCTGGGCTTGAGAGGAGCCCAGGGGGGGCTCCTGTGACTGACTGGGGGTGTGGGCAGGGGGTGTGACCCTGCTCTCAGTTTGTTTCAATTGTATGTGAATTTATATGTGTGCACTTGGTGCTCTTCTGTGCTGCTCTGCACGGCTTTGTAATAACCTCCTGTGCAGTGGGAGCTCTTCTGCTGGGGCTGCCTTTTCCTTTGGTTAAACCTGGCTTTGATTCCACAACAGGTTTGCATTTTAGTATTTGGAATTTGAGTCGAATTTTTTAAAAGTATTTTTAAAAGGACACTTGTTCTAGCTTTGCTACTGACTGAAAAAGTTCTGGAGCCTGCCTTTTGTAATGCTGGCAGCATGGATGGCTTTCCTTGGTCTTAAATTTTTGAATGCTCAGCTTCTGCTAAGAGGGAAATCCCTAACAGAAATTTTTTGTTAGTCATCTCGAGAATAATACTTGATTTCTCCCCAGCCTGAAGGACTGACAACATCTGAAACATCTCTGTAAATAACTTTTGCAAGAAATTCAGCAATGAAAAGCATTCTTATAATTATATTTCCCAGTTTGAAGCAAAATCATCTTATTTGGAATATATTGTCAGAAACTTTCAAACCTTTTCTGCTATGCCTGGAGTATATTAGAAATGGGAATTGTTGAAATGTGAATTAAATTCCAGATAAGAAAATTTCCTGTTATGCAAAGCAAATTGCATTTTGGCTCTTAACCTCCCTGTTACATCCCAGTTAAACAGCAAATACTGTTTATGTTCCATTTCTCTCGACAAGGATTTTTTATTTATTATTTTTATAAATACAACATCTATCTTGTATTAGTTTACTGTCTTTTTCTTCTTGAACCCACATGGAATTGTAACTGAGGTTTTTTTACATGTGAAAGTATACTAAGTGAGCCAGTAAGTACTCTAGATAATAGCTAAAATCAATTAGGTTTTTCTAATGAGGAAAAATATCTTTGAGTTAGTTTTTTTAGGGACGTGTATATGGAAACAGTGAAAATCTTGGTATTTGGTGAAGAGAAATGCCAGTGTCCTTTCTTAGCAGACTAAAAGACAGGACAACCATGGAATGTAAAATATTCCTCATCTCAGTGCTGCCTCCAGTTCTATCTTGCCTGTGCCAGAGTCCAAGTTTTAACATTACAACTGAAATGTGCATCTCTATACCATGGAAGGTGACTAAGAAGCTGCTTTTCCTTAGTCCCCTTTGTCCATATGTCACTGCATGCAAGTGATATTATATTGTCACCCTGAGAAGAGCAGATGGACTGGTTCCTTCAGGACAACAATAATTCACTGTGTTTTTCACTTTCCCGTATGAAATTTGTACTGAAAATGTTGTCTTGGAGTAATAAACCTGGAGCCAGATGGACCCACCATTTGAACTGCACAACCTTTCACCAAAATAAATTCTGGCAAATATTACAGGAGTATGTTATTTTTAGAGGTAACAAATTGGGGATTTCAAGCTAGCAAAAATGATGGTATCAAGCTGTATTCCATGCTTATGGATTTATTGCAGTTTCCATTAGAAATGCATTTTTAATGAAAAAAATTTGAAGAAATTAATGCCATCTACAGCAGAAAGAGATGCAGGCTCTTTCTTTAAAGCCCTGCTGTGGTGGCAGGTGCTTGTGAGAAAATCAGGGGAAGGAGGAGCAGGGTCACTTCTTAGTGCAGGATTGACTTTGTCTCCTTGCAAAGAAAGGTGAGTCCCCATCTGGGGGGGCTGGATCCTGGACAAAGCCAGGGCTGGGAACTGTGAGGCTGTCCCCCACTTAAGTGCTCTAAGCCACACTGAAACAGCAGTGCTGGAGGCATCTCTTGGGTTCTATTACCTTTTCAAATTGCCTGACTGATTTTAGCCTGAGACAGCAATTGATCCTTCCAACATGGCACACAAGAGGATAACTTATTTTCCCTGCTTAAACTTTTCTTTAAGGTTTCCTCTAATGGTACAGATGATTTTGAGTAATCCTGAGCCTTGACTGTTTACCTGGCATTAATGAACCCCAGGAGAACAACTTGGTGGGTCAGACTTATGGGTTCCTTTGATCAAGGCCAGCTTTGGAATTCCTGCTGGCTTGTTCCTGTTGCTGCGCCAGTGTCACATCTGGGGTTGACAGCAGTTTGTCACACACCAAATGCTTTGGAGAATGGTCAGTGCAGCCTGTACCTGTGGCAGGAGGTTCTGCTCAGCCTCTTGGTCCTGTGGGCCTTCCCTTGTGCTCCTGTGTGTGTATGCATAAATAACTGGATATCAGTTCAGTTTCTAGTGTAGCTTTCTTGGAAATCTTCCAATGGAAATCTTTTACTTGGGAAATCAGTCTTCAAAGGCCAGGTTTTAAAAAAATAATATTCAGCTAAAACATGTATGAGAGAAAGAAATTGTAGATTAAACCAGACATCTGGGATGCAGGAGACTCAAGGTCAAGTTTCTGCTATGCAGGTTTTTCCCCTGCCCTCCTGTGAGAGCCCTGGAAGTTTTATTTACCTGTTCAGAAGTATGTCTGCCACATTTTTAGTTGCCTTTTTGTTTTTTCGAATTTCTTCCCAGTTCTAAAAGGGAGAATAGGATCTAGATTGCTTTTCCAATTTTTGGTTGAATGTTTGTAGTTTACAGTTCTAGATAAAAGTAAATTTTTCTAAAATGTCAGGGAATATTTATTTTATTTTTTTATCTCTATTGCATTTTGCAAAGGACTGTTGAAGGAAAAATTTATTTTCTATGTTTTTGCTTTCTTCCGAAATCAGAATATTGTTGAAGGACTTACTGTGTTTGTGCAGGTGCACATGTATGCAAGTTTTCTTTCCCTGCTTGTAAATCAGCTTTCTCTAAAAATGTTTTGGGGAATATGGAGCCTGTTGTCCTCTCTTGCTTTGCAATGCAGCCTGAGCTGGAGCTCAGTAGGAACACAAACAATTGCCTTTACCAACCTGGGGACAAAGAATGCTGGAAAATGTGTTCAGCCAGCCAGAAATGCTCCCATGTGGCACAAAACACCTAGGCTTTTTCCATTCTTTGATAGTTTAGGCTCAATGATGCCTTTTTAATTTTTTTCCCAAGTATTTGAATAGTTGGTTTATCCCATAGAACACTTTATCACCATCAGGAATAGCTGATATGGAGTTGAAACCCATCATTTTGATGTGAAGCTTTCTATTTCTCTTGTGAATGATTAACTTGATTAAACACATTCAATCTCACTTTATTTCCCATTTATCACAATTATGCAGAACATATTTTTAATTAGAAAGGAATCCTTTCTTGCTTAGATTGAGACAACCCTATGAAATAATGTACAGGGGTGGGAGCTCTGGTTTTTCATTCTGTTAGAATGCTGTTGCAGTAAGTTTCAAATCCTTCTCCCCAGCTGGCAATTCCCTTTCACAGATAAGGTTGTAAATGTCTCAGTTCTGTTGATTTTCAGAAGGAAAACCACTATGAGTTAGCCCTTTACAGGCATTTTTAACGTGCATTTGAAAGGCAGCCAAAATGTAAGAGTTTGATTTGGAATTAAATAATTCTTGAAAGAAGTGACACATGCACAGGATCAGACAATTTTGTTGCCTTCCAAATGTGTGTTCTTTTTGCTTCCAGATCACTGTTGGCCAAAATATTTTCTTTTGAGCAGATCCAAGAGCTTAGAGCTTTACTAGGAATTAAGTCTCATTTGAATTTATCTCACTTTTCCAACCAGTAGCCTTTTTTTCATGCGGGATAATTCACCTATTGGTCAGCAGTCTTACACTTTCTTACCCTGACAAACCGAACAGTTTTGTGAGGAAGGAAGTTTGTGTCAATCCCAAGAAGTCGTCATTGTGATTCTTTGTGTTTTGGAGTTTGCTGACAGAAAAATGCTTTCCTGATGTCAGGTGACGTTCTCAATGCTCAGGCTGCAGAGACAATGTTGAATTTGCGGGGCACTGCTTGTGGTGTTGTGCTCTTTTCTCTATTCTTGCCCTTGCCAGGTGAAATACCTTGCACTTTAACCCTGCTCCCATCCTGCTCTGCTGAGCCCACTGGGAGTTTTCTGACTGCTCACATTGGGGGTGAGGAGTCCTGTGCTGCTTTGGGATGTTGCCCTGAAGGTTTTCCATTCTCAACTGGGCTCCAGTTAAACACCTGACTTGCAGTAGCAGCAGTACTAAAGGAAACTTTGTAGAGAGGGACCGCTGAGCAGGCTGAGGGGAGTTTTCTTTGCCTTGTGATCAATGAAAATTTCAAAATAACCCCTTCTGGTGAGAACTAGCAGAAAAGATGTGTACATCCGCTTACATTAAGCAAAGAAATGCAGGAAACAAAATAGATGCAATAGGCAGGATAGGAGAATACCATGTAGAGATAAACCAGTGAGGTCAGCTTCAGTCTGAGCACTTTCAGTCTGCTGGGGCCACCTACAGGAACCTAATATTGCAATTTAACCCTGTTAAAAATGCTGAGTAACTTTGGGAATGCATGAAGTGACCACATGAGCTCTATACCCTGTTCACACTGTCCTGACCAGCCCACCCAAAGGACTGGGCAGTGCACAAAGCTGCAGCTTCTGAGTTCTCTTAGTGTGATGTGTGACTTTTAAGGAGGAGGAAGATGGGTCAGCAAGCAGAAAGCATCTGGAAAGATTTTTTTTCTTCTCTCAAAACTGAGTGTAGTATATCAAGGACAAATTCTGGTACAGAAGCATCTCCAAGTACCACACCCTGCTTTGTGGTTTTTTATAACTCGTCTCTAAAGACAGAAAGCAAACACGAAATCACAGTTGGATTTAGTGGTTGTCCTGTACATTCAGAAGGGTGTGTTGAGACAAGGGTGGTTCACAGCTGCAGGTCCTGCCGTGAGGGAAGGACCAAAAGGGAAGCACAGAGCTGCTAACCACTGTGGCATTCCCCAGAAGGCTGCTTTGGTCAGCTACATCTAGTTATTGCGGTCTGTTTGTGCAGTTGTGTGAATCAGAGTGCTCCCATCCATCAGACTTCTGAATAAAACCTTTGGTGTGACCAGCAATATTTCTTCCCACTAAGTGGAAAGAGAAGGGTGTTCTCCAACACAGAGACCCTGTTCCTACAGGCTCTGTGGGGCTGTCTAAAGGATAAATAAATTGCAATAAATGAGTTAGCACAGATAGGGTATAAGCAGTACAGTCACATTACAGTGGCATTCTGCCCAGTTGAACATCTCAGAGAAATAGCATTGTGGGATGCTGGATGAAAAGAACTGTACAGCAAGTCCAGGGCTCTCCATGCTGAACCTTTGCAGACCTTTATTGCAGTCTGTTCAAATATTTCCTGTGTCTTGCAAGAGTTCTGCCACCTGCAAGCCCTGTCTGGGGTTGAGCTGTAATGAGTCAGTCCCTAAATCAGGATCATCACTGGAAAATGAAAATAGGATCCCCAAACTATTTCAAAATGGACAAATCTGGTTTGGGCTTTTACTTAATCCAATTGTGCTATTATGCCTTTGTCAAATACCTCATGATGATTAAGATGTGGATAACTTTTTAACTTGAGAGATGTTCCTTTATTGTAGGGTAATTTTAAAGCTGTGCATACATCACATGTTTGAACTATGTTCTCAGCTGTCATTGCTGAGCAGTCCAAATGCTTTATTACAGCCATGTTATATAATTAGGTGAATAATTACATTACTCTGAGTGCCATCATGGTCTGAGAAATGAAACAAACAACTGTAAAATCACCTGTAATTATATAGTTCCAGCATGATTGAATCTAATGCATTCTGTAAATGTAGAGTGCTGGCCTTTGTGAAATGGCTGAGTTATTAATTCAAAACTGCCTGTATTATCTAAATGGAACATGTATGGAGCTCTCCTAGCAACTCTACAACAGGAAGTTTAAATGTCATATTAATTGTGTTTACTTTAAGTTGGATCCAATGACAATTTTTAACTAAGGGATATTCAATAGCTGAAATTCACCTTAACTGCTAAGATAATTGCTATATGCTCACTATAGCATTAAAACACTGAGTGTATTTCATAAATGAATAGTTATGTTGCAGTTTCTTATTGATATGTTTCTGCTTAATGGTGCTGTGGTGTGAGTACTGTAATTATTAGCTATTCATTTCCCATTATTCCCATTATTTCCTTGGGATTTTTTTTCATTTACTAATGTTCTATAATATAGTGCTTGTTGAATTAATGTTTTCCAGTTTAAGGTTTCCCCCACTGAATATGTACATATAGTGTGCTACCAAAAGACTTATGGTTAATGGAAAATCTAATAAAAATTAGTTGTTCCTTTTGAGGGATCTTAAATGATGTTTTCCTGAAACAAGTACCTGTAACTCTAAAATGAATTAATGCAAAGAAAAGTGCTCAACTTCAAGATAAAATGCAGATGATTTTAAATATGACTGAAGGAAATCAAGCATCATCTTAGTGAAATGAAGTCCTCTCTCTTTCAATGGCATTAATATCACGTGTTCCTGTAATATCTGGGGAGGTGGGCTTGGGCCAGGCAGTGCTCTCTGCAGCTCCTAAATTCAGCTTGACAAGATTGTACTTCACTGCAGGGGAGGCAGTTGTGTTGGTTCTGACTGGTTACAAAAGCCCTGTGTAGCTTCAAAGGATGTAAAGGAGGACTTACAGAAAAAAACCTAGAATGTGTAATGCCATTGTCACTAAACAGTAAATAATAGGAGAGAGGCCTTTGTTCAGTGTTTTCAGCAGAGAGAGGTAGCACCTATGTGTAACATTTTTTTCATATAAAAAGACTGGCACACACCTTATACAGCTGCTGGCAGGAGATGTGGATTTCTTCAGCAATGTTTTAGATGCAATGATATAAAACTGCAATTGCAAAAGCAGAGGTCCCAAATAAGCACCCAAAAATAGTGTTTTAGATGGGATAATGCTCATTTTACAGACTAAAATAGCAGCAGAAGCTTTGGAAGTCACACATAAGCCCCTAGTCCTACTCTTGTGAGGAGCTGGCATTGGAGCTGAAAGAGGGACCAGATAGAATACAAAAATCTAGTAGTGTTCTCAGAGCTTTCAAAAAGTCATGACTTTCCTAGGAGTGATGAAGTTTTAGAGATTCTATCAGTGTCTTAATATTTTTCCAATTTTCAAGCATTAGGGGAAAGACTCTTATTTCTTTATGTAAGGTAGCACCAAATGCAGAACAGCTTTGTATTCATACCTGAAGGAGGTACATGTTGATTTCTGTCCATCAGTGCAACCTCTTCAATCATATTTGTTTTTGTTATCCTTTGTGTTACTCCTGCAGTTTTATCACAAAGGCTTGACAATGACCATGATTGCAGTGGGTGTCAGATGTGACATTGCTTACAAAATCACATGGCCTCTGTGGCAGGACTAATGCCAAGGGAAATATCTTCATGTTAAGGGGAGGCTCTTTGTGCTCTGCCTTGGGGATGTTAATGGTGAATTCAGGTCTCCAGAAGGGGAAGAACAGGAGCTGTGTTACACAAAGGGTGGCAGAACTTCGGAGCTTGTCTAACCTGGTGAATCCCTCTGAGCATTCTCAGATGCTGGAGTCAAAGAAGGGAGTTATTGCACAAGAAGTTTAAAAAAGCTGCTTCATCCTGGGCAGTCTTGTCAGAGCTGTCAGGAGAGTTTGACATAATTCTCTTTCCAGTGTCTTTGCAGCTGTATCTGCTCAGAATGTCAGCTAGAGATAAAGTGGCATTTTTAATTGATTTCTCCAAACTTTTTTATTTTTTGGCCTGGTGTTTTGTATTTGGGCTGAATCATGGGGTGTTTTAGGCAGTGTCTGATAATATCTTTGAGAGCAGATATGTTTATCAGCCTCACAGAAGATGAATGGGGTGCAGGGAAGAGGTAAGGCACTGAAGTGCTACTGCTGTGTTCATGAATGATTTTACAGGTTTGCTGGCAGCTTCAAAATAAAAATAACTATATTCAACATAAGCATTATTCTAGGATTGAACAAAACATTGCTTCAGTTGTATAAGGAGCTGACATGAACACATATGGAAAACATATCCTCCCATCACTTATCCCTCTCCTGTGAAAGCAGTGCTCAAACACCTGGGAAGATATTTCAGAAGTGAATGTCAAAAATGTAAAATCCAAGAGTATTTAAAATCTGAAGAGACAAGACTGGAGGGTTGTCCCTAAGGGTAGAACGAGGGGGCTTCCTTGTAAGCTTTGTCAGAGAACAGAGAGGCACCCACATTTAAAATTGGTGAAACAGAAGACTTTACAAATGATGGTTGTTTAGCATTTTGACATCTTTTTGACAGCAGCACCTTCCTTCCACTGTTGTGACCCCAGTGCAGTCCTAGTCAAAAATCAAAATCTTCTCCCCAAATCACTTTATGAAGTCATTCTAATAGTGTTTTCCCTATGTATTTATAACATTACAAAAGATACATGTGGCATGGTTTATTCCCTTACACTTGTTTATAGACAGTGTTTTAAGTGGGAAAAGCCTAAACAATAAATAAATGGGATGTAACCAATGTTTTTATTTAGGTTTTATCTCCAAAGTATACTTAAGTGCTATTATTGCTGTTCATTTTGATGGCAGCATAATTATTTCAAGAAATTCCTGTAGAACAGTATCATAGTCACCAAATCTACCAGCTTCCCTTGCTACAGTGACTCGTGCAGCACTATCCAATTTAATGACTATGTTTACATTCTGCCCTCATTAGTAGATTTGCAATCACTAAAGTTCTGGTAAAATACACTGCCTTCATTCCCAACTTTTATGTCTTCTGAAGTTTAGAAATAAAACCAAAGCCAGTAGATCCCTTTACACAATTCCAAGTGGTTTTGTCCTCAGGACTGTGCAATGTGGCAGAATTATTTCATGGAAGATTCTCTGAATTAAAATTGATACTCCTAAGTCTGTTTGAATGAAAGAATCATTAAGATTTTATCCATGTGATGATTCAGGAAGGCTTATAACAAATCAAACCAAATTAACATCCTATGTAGGCTTCTCATTTAGAAATAAAGTGACCTTAGCTCACCCTGCTGCTTTTTCTCCAGCTTATCCTGCAGTGCTGCGTCCCTGTTCCTCTGAGGAAGACCCTCCAAGATGAAGTTATTTTTTTTTTTCATGGCATTTCTAGCACTTTGGATAGTTAGCTAATGTACTATAATTTTAGCTTATGCTCTTTCAATTAGAAAGACAAATTTCTTGTATTGCTCATTTGCTGGCTGTTTCCCTGCTGCATTCATTATCTGTCCTGTTCCACAGGAACAGGCTTTTAAATTGGGAATGGGTCAGGAGAGCACACTCAAAATGACTCCTGACAAGCAGCTGACATTTTTCTGCACCTGAGATGTTCTAATCTTCATGCTAATAAGGAGATTTATTCTCACAGAGTTTAATAATTGTTGATGGCTTTAGAAATAAAGAAGAGGTGCTTAAGTCACGCACAGCTCGTGCTGCTGCAGGATGTGGGCTCAGTGGAGTGGCACACAGCTCTTGTAAAACTGGAGACCAGGCTTGTCTTTAATGGAAAATGCTAATAAAAGAGGGGGAAAAAAATCTGAAAATACTTTTTATAGCTGTTTTTGAATAGAATTTATTTTTATTCTTTGGGGAAGCATATTAAGCAATGAGAGCCGTAAGTAATTTTTAATTCTGGAAATTAGATCAAACAGGCATTTCTGTAATATTAAAACTTTACATGTGAAATAGTGTTTTAGGAGAGTTTGAGGAGGAATGCAAGCAGTAATAATATTAGATTACATCACTAGGATGCCACATTTAGATTTTCAGCATTAAACCCTGATCTAATAATTGTAATGGATATTGGTGTGGTTTCTTAGTAATGAGATGATTTAGTGAAGCCTATTTATGTGCAAAGGTTTAGAGTTTTGCTCTTTTTTGATTTTGCTGAAGGTGACAGATGAAAGGAAAAATAAGCCTCTTGTTTAGAATGCACTGTCTGAAGTGGTCATCTTGGTGGAGGGTGAATGTGGAAAACGAATTGGAGCTGGAAACCTGTATTGCTGTTAAATGAAATTTATAGGTTAAGGATTGTAGACCTAATCAATGTCTTGCAAGGATAATATTTTTAGATCTTCAAGCAAAAGCTGACCATCTTCATACAGGTTCATGCAGCTAAAACTAGTGGTGCCTTCTGTCTTTCTCCTGGTGATGCACAGCTCCCCCAAGTTCCTTTTGTGCATCAACAGTGAAGTCTAGAGTACTTACAAACCAAATTGATGTTCCTTTGCACTAAATTTACACCAAACACTAGTGTGTTACCAGATAAATACTTCAATCTAGGCTTGAATGCAAACTTTTGTGTGTGGGGGTGTCATATGAACGTGGACTTTTTAATTTTCAGCAGAGAAAATATTATTGACAAGAACTACACAGTTATTCACCTATGACTTCTTGAATGAATGATTTATGTTCTATCTCCACACACTAGAGATGTAATTTCTATGAAGAAGCCATGATGGGTGCCCTCTGTGTATATTACACCAAATTGGTATCTATCAAGATTGAATGCTTGGCACACAACCTTGCAGGCTGCAGGGAGCTATAAAATGGAGCAAGGAAGCAGGAAAAGCACTCAGATCTGCATGAGCATGCAAATATGGCTGGTGGAGAGACTCAAAATCACAGCAATGCTTTGGGGAAGACCTGGGCACATCTATCAGCTCTAAAGATATCAGAATTAGAGGAGATGAGTGCAAGAGAGAATTGATTTGGGATAATAGGACTGCTTTTTAAAATTTTACCTGTGTGCTATGCATTAGAAAAGGTGTGCTTTTGGTCCAGAAAAGATGTGGCTGGTAGACAAGCAAATAGCGTAGCAACTATATGTCAGGCTCAGCCAGCATTCCTTTGAATGTTTGCTCCTAAATAAAGAACAAACATTTGCAGAGAAATGATATTTCTTTCTCAGTAGAAATAGGCCAGATTAAATGGCAATAAATCAGCAAGGTGCCTTTTATAGTCTTGTTTTTGCACAGCTCTAAACTATAAAATACGTGTCTGTTTTTAAGCTTTTGACTTAGGAGATGCAGCTTCAATGCCCATACTCTGTGCATCCACTGGAGTTTGGACAAAGAGTCCTTTTTTCCAGGGGAAAAAAGCTTGGGAATTGCAAGTGTGCTGCATGGGGGGTGTTCCAGTGATGTTTGTGGCCAGGGTCTTGTGAGACAGTGCAGGTCCACAGATGTTACCTGGGAGATATTGCTCTTCCAATTATTTCAAAGGGAAAAATTTTCTATGTTGCTGCTTGGAAAACAGCACTGCTCATCTGTAACACCTGTAGTCCCCTCTAAGGCTGTGTACCAAATGGTGAATGCTGTAGTTTGCCATGATTTCACCTAAATGGAAATCTGCTTTGTGAGGCTATCAGAGCTATGAAAACTTAACTTTTAAAATTGTTTTTTATTGCACTTTTGGCAGCCTGAGTTGGACTCACATGGATAACCATGTAGTAGACTTGCATTTTAAGATGCTCCATTTAGGAATAGATTAAAAAAGAAAAGTAAAAAAGAAAAAGCTCTGAAGGTCACAATGGGAAAGAAGATTGGACAAAGTGGAAAAAATTTTATTAAAAAATAAAGTCTAGAAGGGATATGAGTTATGAGACTTCTGTGAGGAGCAGGCAGTCCTCCTTGTTATGCAGCTCACCTAAAAGGCAAAAAGAGTTCCCAGTGTCTGTCTTTATTAAAGAATTGCATGCAAAACTACCTAGAACCAGAATGGAGCTAGAGGTTAAGATGTATATCCTGTTATCACAGTCCTTTCTGGGAGCTGTGCCTGAGCTGCTGCACTGGGGATAGATGTGTTAGCTGAAATGACATAAATGTCTGAAAAAAACAAAAATCCCCCATTATTCTAAAACATTAGATTTTATTATTATTATTTTAAAACACTAGATTTTATTATTTTAATTATTATTAAAATTAGGTGCAGTTATCTAATGAATACATCTCAGCAGTGAACAGTGGCTGGGGGAAAGGAGAATAAGCCAGTTACATCTGAGATAATAAAAACACAGTTTCCTGTATGTCTCCATCAATCAGAGAATGGAGACTTGGAGCATTTTTAGCAATATTTAGAGCTCATTTCTCTCTTCTTTTACAGCACTGTAATTAGATTAAATGAAGTAATTCCTTATCTGCTCCCATGTAGGCAGGAGGCAGGTTTCTAGGGCTGGCATGGCACAGTTTTTAATTTAACAGCACTAATTCACCAGCGGGTAGTGTTATTAATTTCAAGTAATTCTGTGAACTATTGTGAGTTGTGATTTTAAAATTACTAAATGTTGAAGTGTTCTAGCGCTAGTGGAAAAAAAAGCTTTCAAGAGGATCTTATTATTTTACTCAACAGATAAGAGTAAATATTATATGTAAGTGGAAATAGTTGGCAAACTTAATAAAAAAATCCAGACAAAAAACCCCAGTGTTTTTCTTTTGACTTTATAGTCCTAAGGAATTATGAAAAAAACTTTCTGGAGCCTATTTGTTATTTAGTTTAAAGTGAAAACATAAGCTTTCAGAGCATAGTTTTCAAAGGAGAGCTTTCAATGGGCTCTTTCTGCAGCTTGTCAGAGCAGCAAACCAACTATAAACACAAATTTCTCTGCATTTGTGCCGCCCTTGCTGAGCCCTGCGGGGGGACAGGGCCTTTCCCTCAAGTGGCCAACCTTCCAAACTTTGCGTAAACTTCACTTTTCCTCTGAGGAACTTACTTGTTGTGGTTATCAGAGTCTTGTTGCCATGAGAATGAGACAATTTTCTCACAATTACTGTTCTCTATGATAAAGGAGTTGCTGTGCTTTAGCTCCTGCTCGCCGTGGTGCTGTCCTGGCTCACTGCTGAGCTGTTTGTTAGGAAGCAGCACAAGAAAATGGCAAGGGGTTTTTCTTACAAAGCCAGAGAGATCTGAACATATTTGTGACAACATCAACTTACAGAACGTTACTTATGTGAGCCTTTGATTAGTGATGTTTTAATGTTATTCTTCAAGTCACATTTTCTCAAGCACTAAAAATGTTAGAGAACAAATATACAACCCCCCTCCAAACATTTCCCTGTTATAAAAGCAGTTATTCTGAAACGCGTAGCAACTGACAAGTAGATTAAGTTAATTTACTGTACAGAATAAATACCTGCACAGAAAAGGACTTTTATCTAGACAGTCTGCACAGATCTTTGATGACAATGTAAATTACTAGTGTGTAATACAAAATATAGAATGTCATAAAAATATTTCTAGCTAAGAAAGGATCCATTTCTAAATGTTCCTTTCAATTTCAGCTCTTAAATGAGAAAGCTTTACTTCCTCAGGTGCTAATTAGATACTCCATTTGGCCTTGATTATCACTAAATGGTTTAGCCACTTATTTTGTCTGAAAAATGTATGTCTCTTCAAATGCACTGTAGAAACCAAATATGCCCACAAGCACTATTAAAAAACAACAACATAAAAAGCAAACAGGCACATGTGAATGAAGTATTGCTTTCTCACGCTGAGACCTGGGATATTGGAAATTTGTTTTGGTAAAATTTTGTTGGATGAAATGATTACTTTAAAAAGTAGGTAAGAGTTTTGGAGCTGCAGTGATTGGCACTAGGATGGGAGGCAAAAAGTCCCTGCTGGGGCTGAAGGTGAGGCTACTCAGCTGTCATCCCTCCTGGAGGTCTGTGGGGTCTCATGGTGCTTCTCCCCTCATGTCCAAATGCTCAGGTTAAATTGTCCTACAAGTGTTGCATGCCCTGTCCTGGGGGGTGTGAGCTCAACACGAGACACACACATTGCTGCTTCTGAGAACCTGCATTGTCCAGGAAAATCTAAAATACTGCTTCAATAGTCACTGAATAATTTTTCAGATGGTGTGGTAACTGATGACTAAAAGGCTCACAGAAGAATTCTTTGTTTTTCTGTAGTTTCTACCTCTTTGAGTAATTTCTGTAACAGCAGAAAACACGAAGATGTTTTTGAACTGAGGGTTGAAGCTCTTCTGTATTGCAGGAGCAGCAGGAGAGCAGATCTACTTGTGTGCCATTACAAATGCACAGACACTTTTCCATGGGAATATGAATCACCTCATTTGCTCCTCTCTAAAGGGTGTGCCAGCTTTTAAGTGAGCAGCTTAGGGAGGAAAAGAAGTTGCTAATTAGCAAATGCATTTGTATGCACCTTATTGCAGCTGATTTATGTGTAAATGGCAGTATAAATCTCAGGATAAAATTCACATGTCAGCTTTGGTCTTTTGAAGGCCTTTTTCAAATCTCTTTATGCACTTTTTTTTGTACAGCTTTGCATGAATGTAGACAAACCTTATAAACTTTACGATTCCAGGTTTCAGTTATAGATAACTCCTTAGTTGTCTTTAAAAGTTTAATTAAGTTACTGCATACCTTGGCAAGGTATATTTGTGTGAGACAGCCTAGAAATTCTCATCTATAACAATATATCATCAGATAGAGATCTGTCAAAACAAAACCTTCTTTAAAACATAACTTCATAGCTGCTTTCATACAGAAACATCCCCCTTAACAAGTGTTGATCTTAACTGGTAAACAAAGGTTCTCTGATTTTCATTCCTGATGACATGTATAGCTTTATGCTGAGTCTCCAGGACAGAAGAAGCCCTTGTTGCCATCATACTCACTATAAGCTGACAAAACATTGCTTGCATTGGAGAGCCGCATATCAAATATAAAAAAAACCCCAATAATTCTATTTTTCAAGTTTTCTTCATTGCAACTATGCATAGGGAAGGG